>NC_055957.1:20041049-20226049 GCF_018492685.1 Alosa sapidissima
GGTGGAGGCTGGCGGTACCTCGGGAGACCTGCCTGCCACACTCTTGGCACCGTTTAAACGCGCGCTCAGCGGCGTGTTTGCTTAAGTGCTCTACAATCTCACCAAACTACGAGCTAATTGCAACACGCCTATTGTCTTATCCACGGCTCGTGCCGCCGCCTGTGACAAGACGGTGGCTGCTACGCTGGTCCCTCTAGTCATTACTTGTTCAAATGAGAAAAGACGAGAAAAAACAACACGGGCAAAAGAAGAAGATATAGCTCATGAATAATGCATCAACACAAATGAACACGCTCAGAACAGCGCTCAGAAAAGCGCTCAGAAAGTGTCTTTATTCTGGGTTCATTTTGCACTGAGGATATACGGTGTAGTGAGAATGGCAGGGGGCTCATTCGTAATGTGTGTGTGTGTGTGTTGTGTGTTGTGTGTGTGTGTGTGTGAGAAGAAGTTTTGTACACAGGTCATCTGTGTGCTGTGTGTATACTTGCTCATATGTGTTTCTGTGGTAGGGGTATGTGTTTCTAATGTGTGAGTGTCATGTGCTCACAGAGGATTCACTTTATCTGTTTCCTGCACATGGCTTTGGCCATTCTGAGCAGCACAGAGCAGAATTCCGTCTTTAGCAGGGGTTTATGGGGAGCCCTTAATGCAGTGCTGCACACACACACACACACACACACACACACACACACACACACACACACACACACAAACTAATTTGCATACAGACACATGTGCGCGCAGCCAAGATTATGAGATCACAACACACAATAATATACAATGTGCACTGAAATACTGTACACACAGATGCCCCCTCTCTCATTTTTACTTACAATATATCCACACACAGATTCCCCATCCCTTCTTTATAGCTGTTTTTTGTTGCCTTTTACTGCATTAGCCTGGCTTGACTGCTTTTAGGCTTTCTCCCTCCACTGAATTTGTATACAGAGAAATAATTACTTGCAGGAAGTCACCGCAGCAAACCACCTCCTAGAATCTGCTGTCAGCCAATAGATGCAGCCCAATGCAGATGCCACACACACACACACACACACACACTCTTGTCCAGTGTTAATTGCCATGCCTCAGTAATCCTAAGCATAGAGAGTGCAGAGGGAGGGTGCTGGTGCAGCCCCACAGTTTGGTCATTAATGACTATATCTCTGTGATTTCAGCTCTATGTGTGTTTACTCGGTCTGCAAGCGCTGGCATGTGTGTGTGTTTTACAGCAGGCACTCCGTATTATTCCATGTGTGTTTTCCCACTGTTTGACTGTCAGTAGGTGGGGGCCCTGTCAATATAGCCCCCCCCATCCCTCTCTCCCCCCTGTCTCCCCCATCCATCCCTCGTTTCTATGATCGTGCTAGCATGCTAGCCGCGGCAGCAGCTCCCACAGGTATCCCCCTTTTCAGCCGCAAAAACACAACCGCGCTCTGCCACATGGCCCATGCATTTCTATTAAAGCAAACGGCACGCTCTGTCTGGTGAACGTGGTGTGTGCTGAGCGGCCAGAGCCGATAAGCCGGAGACCGTCCTCCAGCGGGGCCCTGCAGATAGGAGGCGGACTGGGGCGGCTATTTGAGCCGCCACTGGGGCTCAGCAAATGGGCTTTTGCACAGAGGCTCAGGGGAACAGGGGAAGGAGAATGGAGGGGGGAAAGTGCTGAGCCAGTCCCAGATGAAGGATAGAGTGAGGGAGGGAGAGAGGAAGAGAGATAGAGGGAGCATTCAAAAGGAAAGGCAGAAAGGGAGGTGAGGAGAAGGAAAGAGCCAGAAAATGATCGTTCCTTGCGGTGGCTGTGAAAGTGCTGTTGAACATCTTGATGTGGTTGTGTGCCATCGACAGAAACACTCCAACATGCACAACAGCTTTCACAGCATATTGCCTCTCTCTCTCTCTCTAATGCACATTCATGATCAGGGCTTTGAACCATAATTTTTTCCCAATTGGTTCGCTCTGAACAGAAACGGTATTTTAACATTTCCGTTTTTCGGTTCAACCCTAAAATTGACGTTCCTGAACCGGTTAGAACAAAAAAATAAAGTTCCTGAACCGGTTAATAATGTTCCATGTCAGCTGCGGGACATACAAATAGGTAGGCTGATAATTAGGACTTTAAAATTATATTTATATATTGTTAATTAATTTTCCTTAAGTCTCTATCCTGCCATCAAACATTAAAGCACATAGGCTACATAAGCGGCATAACTGTACTTCTGACATGCCTACATTTTTTTAGGCTTCATTATGTAAGCTGCAAGCTTCTCTATTACATTTCTCCCGATCGGAAGTGAACCTCACCAAGTCATATTGCACAGAAATCTTGTCGAAGAAGAGAAAAAAATAACGGTATTAACCGGTTAGCATTATTTTAGATAAACGGTTCTGTTCCGGAACATAACATTTTTTAAAGTTTCTGGTTTCATTTCAGTTCGTTCCGTGAACCGGTTCAAAGCCTTGTTCATGATTCTAAGTATAGTTTGTAGTTTCAGTGAAATAGTTTGGAATTCCCCAAATTTCCACTTATCTAAAATGTGTCTAAAGGGCAAATATAGAGAAATTGTTCCTCTTTTTATTATCCTGATCCTTTCTGACACATGCTACCAATCAGACAGGAACTGATCTGAGGCCAGCCATAGACGTATTCTGAGTGGTATTAGCATCTGGTTCTCTGATAGCGCTCAACTGCAGTCAGTTGCTGTTTGTACACTTCATTGGCTTTTCAGCTGTCTAAGCATCTGGAGCTGAAGTGCTAATCTCTCTGAGCGTATGATGAACATCCCGACATGCGGCCTGTCACTTCCATGTGATGTGCATCTCACATCCTGACAGGCCTCTCTGTCTGAGGAGCCAGAGTGCGGTGAGTCACAACCCATACAGTGAGAGAAGAGAGACAGAAAGAGAGAGAGAGAGAGAGAGAGAGAGAGATACACAGAAAAAGAGAGAGAAGGAAAAATAGATGCTATATGCAGAAAAACTGACTTCTGTGATGCATGTCCTCTTGAAGAGGCTTGGGCATTATCTAGAGGTTTGTCTGAAGAGGAGGACGTAAGCAGGGCAAGGCGCGGGTGGATGGGTGGTGGTGGTGGTGGTGGGGGGACTGTCTGCATCTATCTCTGTGCCTGCCTGCCTGTCTGCTTCATTTGGAGGGATTGCGGTGATGTTCCACCACAGAGGCCCATGCCGAGGGGCACGGGGGGGGGGGGGGTGGTTGGTTGGGGTGGTGGTTTTGTCTACGGACGAGGCTCACACCGATTAATGCACTTAGTATCCAACACACACACGTACACAGTATACACATATACACACACACACAAAGAGGGGAGAGAGGAAACCTATATATACATGGAAAAATAAAAAATAAGCAAACAGACCAGTCACACACACACACACACACACACACACACACACACACACACACACACACACACACATTTCTGGTGCAGTTTCAAATCCGCAGCCTTGTCTGAAACTGCAAGGAGCCGTCCACACACATCCTACTCCTGCCTCATTGTTGAGCATTCAGACGCGGTCGCTCCTGCAGCCACAATGCCAGTCTAGCCGCCACTGTGCCTATTTGGATGCTGATGCCCAGACCGATTCATCAAGAGAGTGAGCCAGAGCAAACCAGTGCCCAGATGGACAGAACCCTGGCAGGCAGATCATACTCTCTCTGCCACCCAAAAAGGACTTTTTTTCTCACAAAAGAAATGTCCAGTGATATGGACCATGGCCCCCTGTGACCTTTTGACCTCCCACCCGCCTCCTACACCCAGAGTGGCCTGGTGGCCTGGCATGTGTACTCATGCCTCAGAGACCGGCGCCAACACTTGCTTAGTCATGGTAGCGTCAGGCTGGCTTCTCACTGTCTCTCTGCTCTTCCCCCCTCACTCACTCACTTACTCAGTCACTCAGTCACTCACTCAGTCACTCACTTACTCACTCAGTCACTCACTCACTCACTCACTCACTCACTCAGTACAGTCACTCAGTCACTCACTCACTCACTCAGTCACTCACTTACTCACTCACTCACTCACTCACTCAGTCACTCACTCAGTACAGTCACTCAGTCACTCACTTACTCACTCAGTCACTCACTACAGTCACTCACTCACTCACTCACTCACTCAGTACAGTCACTCACTCACTACAGTCCTCCTCCCTCTCACTCTGTTTTTTCCTTTCCACTCTCCACGTCTCCCTGTTGTCTGTTTGTTTCTCATCTCTCTCCCTCTCTCTCTTTCTCTATCTCTCTCTATCAATTCAGTTCAATATAATGTTGCTTCATTAGCATGACTATTGAGATCTCTCTCTCTCTCTCTCTCTCTCTCGCTCTCTCGCTCTCTCTCTCTCTCTCTCTCTCTCTCTCTCTCTCTCTCTCTCTCTCTCGCTCTCTCGCTCTCTCGCTCTCTCGCTCTCGCTCTCTCTCTATCTCTCTCTCGAGGATGTGATGTGGCTTGTACCCCAAGGTGACCCTCCAGTGCTGAGTCATGTCCAGCAGGCCCATGTTAAAAAAGAGGAGAGGGTCTGCATGGCAACACTGCTCCCCCTCCACCACGCAGCCGTGGCCAAGTAAAAATAGTGTCGGGGATGACAGGTTGCCGGGGCCAGCGTTTAGTCTCTGTCTTCCCACTCTGTGGACACGGAAGGATGGGCCTTTGGCACCAGGCCCCTGAACGTTGTGTTCAGTCTCCGGAACAAATAGGCCTTAAGCAATGGAGTCTCCTGCTCCTTCAAACTGGAGTCTAGTGAAAAAATGTGTTAAGACAGGCAGTTACCTGGCTAAGGGACCACCTCACCTCAGCCTTTGCTTGGGGACTTTGCGATGCCATGGATGAGTTGTTGTATCTTGTCGCAAATTCTAGTGGCATCTTTTGGAATGATTCTGTCAGGCTCCGCATGTTTCAGGAGGCAGTATTCCTGACAATCACACTCTTGGGGATGTACAGATGTATCTGATATCAGTTTGTAGGTCTCAGGCCCCTGTACTGCAGCAAAGAATCCCCCTAGATTCAACACACACCAAGGTCAGTCAGCCATTCAGAAGAGCCCAGAGCTGTTATACAGAGTAATAAATACACGTCAGTCAAGCGTCTGCCTAGGTCTAGGCTCTTATCACACTGGGTGAGTGTGCATGTGCCTGTGTGTGTGAGTGTCTGTGCATGTTTGCATGCTTATCTGTGTGTGTGTGTGTGTGTGTGTGTGTGTGTGTGTGTGTGTGTGTGTGTGTACGTGTTAGAGATCTCTGTGAGATAATGGTTGAGTGATTGTGTGCGTATACAGTATGGAGCATATTTGCATGAATTTGTGTATTTGCAGGATCTGTTAGTTTATCTGTGATCTCTTTGTGTGTTTGTGTGTGTTGTGATGTTGTTGTTTTTTTTACGTTCTGAGAGAGTGGCGTTGTGTTGAGGGCCTGTGAAGAGTGTCTTTAATGAGCTCTGAGTCATGAATGCTGACACGCAGGCGTGTGGAGTCTGTTCAGCCGTTTAGTTTTTAATGATCTCACTCAGAGAAGCACTTAGTGCTCAGCACACTGACAGGAAGTCTCACACATACAGCGGCACACACACACACACACACACACTTATGCACACGCAGACATTCTGAGACATACGCTCACGTCAAGCCCCAATCTCCCCAACCCCACCGATGTTATGTGACCTTTGCTTTTGTGTCAATACAGACCTATCTAGTCCTCATCACTAGTTTGCAAAAGGAAACGGACACACGCGGACATACACACAGCGCATGCTTTAAGTGGAAACTGTGGGTGTTAGGTTTCGGTAAATGACTGAGCTGGGTGAGCCAACGTCTATTCTCACATGCGAGCGACACGGCAAGGTGTTTGTTTGATGTGTGATGTGTGATGTGTGCATTTAAGCTTTCTAAAGAAGAGGGGCCCTTTTTTAGCCTGTGGGGTATTTTCTCTTTCCTACTCAAAGCCACATCCGGGGCTGAGAGGATCAGCAGTTTCCTCAGCACCCTCGGCCAGACACCCGCTGCTGGGACTGCCCGCTCCGGTGCAGAGGGACGGCGCGGGGGCAGCCGGGGCTGGAGACAGAGACCGGAGCCCAGGAGGTGACCGGCTGGGCCAGGCCCTGAGCGGCAGCCCTGGGAAATCGTTTTTGGCGTCCAGAGGGACGGAGTCCACGTTTAAACTGCGGGGGAAAGAGGGGGGGGGGGGGCGGCGTGACACTGAGCAAATCCCTTAACCCCACGACAGCTCTGCGGGCTTTCCCTCAGCGCTAAATTCCATTCCCCAAACCTACATATTCTCTCATTCTTTCCCTACCCCCCCACCTCTCTTCTCTCTCTCTCTCTCTCTCTTCTCTCACTCTCTCTCTCTCTCTCTCTCTCTCTCTCTCTCTGTTCTCTTTCCCCGTCCCATCAGGCTTATCGGAGTCTGTCTCAGCTGACCTAACCTAAGGGAATAATAAAACATAGGCTTAACGAGTTCGAGTGATGTGGCTGATTTGATATGTAAGGCACACGTACTGTAAGGTCACTGGCGTTCGTGCAGTTTTGAATGGCGCTGTGCGGAAATTGCATGTGCAAATCAGCCTATTAGTGCAGAGTTAATGTGCAGCGTGATGAAGACGTGCAGTGCATGGAGAGACTGTGTGGGAGTCGCTCTGTTGTTTCCCTCTCTGGATGTCTCATTATTTCTTTTTTTCTCTTTTTTATCTCCTCTTTGACATCTTTGTCTTAATCCCTCATTCGTTCATCCTCTCTTCCTCCCTACCTCTTTCTCTCCCTCACAACCTTTCTCTCTCACATACACTCACACTCACATGCTCACCCCCCTGTAGTGAAAGGGCTAAAAATAGGTGTGAGTTTGATGAATCCAGTCCCAAGGCCCTGCGCCACATGATGGCGTGTGTGGAAGGAAGGGATTTGTGTGGTGGAGGTGGTGGTGGAGGTGGTGGGGTACCTGGATAGAATGCTAACAGCCCATCTTGTCGATACCAGTGGCCCTTATCACCTGGCTTACCCACCCCCACCTCAGCCCCACCTCGCCAAGCCGGCGTGCCAGCAGCCATAACCCCAGGCTTTAGAGCGGCTGACAGAGAGCTCTCTGACATTTAGCATCCAGTGTCGCCATGTGACTTTGTCAGGGCAAAGCTCAGAGACGGCCACAGCTTAGCTCCTGAATGTGACGTACAGCTATAGCTGTTTAAAGGGCTTTTAAATCCCTTTCATACAAAGTTGTGTGTTTTGGTGTGTCTGTGTGTGTGTGTGGGTGGGTGTGTTTGTGTTCAGATGCACAGTTGATCATTTCGTAGTCCAACTGTAAGACAGGGTCGTGAGGAAGAGAAAGGGGCAACGCTAGTAACAGTGAGAACAATGCCGTATATGATATGACATGAGAATGGGAAATGAGCTGTCTTTCTGCTGGTAAGAAGGTCATGTCAGTGCTGAAATGCCAGAGCAACAGGTCTCTGTCTATCTATGGAATGGGATCCATTCTACGTTCAGCTGTGTTGATTTGCAGTTTGTGTGTATGCATATTATTGTGTGGTTGTATGTAAGTGTGTATGTGTTCGTCCACATGCCAAAATGTATGTGTGTGTACAACTTTGGGCCAACACACCAATGCTACACAGGCCTATTTTAGACATTACTGTAACTGCTATGGCAGTGCTGTGGGTGTCTAAGAGCATGCTCTCAGCTCATATTCTCAGTTCCCCTTACCACAATAACTCTAAACTTTCTTTCCTAACCACATATTACATAGTATCACACCCACACCCACAAACACACACACACACACACACACACACACACACACACACACACACACACACACACACACACACATTCTTACTTTTGAGGCTTGCTTTCTTTTTGTCTGAAATGCACTCACACACTGGATCTATCTCCAGTTTATTCTTCTTATCTTTTTTCTTCCTGATACTTTCAGACATGCACGCACACACACACACACACACACACACACACACACACACACACACACACGCTCATGCACACCGGGGCCTGTGCAAGCTTGATTAGTGCTGTGTAAAATATTCATGGCTCTGTTTTAGACGTGGAGCCTTCCTCTCCTCTCCTCTCCTCTCTCTCTCTCCCATGGGCTGCTTGCAGGAGAGCCTTCCCTCCGCTACCGTTTGAAGGCCACGCAGTGCTTATCGAAAATTCCTCCTGGCCGCTCTTTAGCGTGGCAGTCAACATGCGCTTTTTTCACGCCATCGCCCACTCCCATTCACCCGCCTCTCCCAGGCTGCCTTCCGTCCTGTTCCAATGCGCCGTATGACAACAGTGCGTGAGTGTGAGCCCTGCTCGGCTCATGTTCAGGCTGGTGAGTCAGTCGTCAGCAGTCGGAGCAGTTGTGATGGGCAGCAGAGCCTACCATGAAAGGCCTACCAAGGGCAACCTTGGGCTGCTGTTGCTCGTAAAGGATTGTAATGGACAATGCCAGAAAGGAAAAAAAGACCATTAAGAAGTGTTCAATCATGTGCAATCAGGGATTTCTTAGTGGAGCTGTCCAGCAGGCATATGTGAATGAAAGTTGCTTTGGTGTTTCATCAGCTGCGGGTAAATATGAGAAACACGTCCCCCACTCTGTGTATTGGCATGGCTGCTCCAACTCGACAAGCTTATGGGCTGCAAGGCAGATGCCCCGATGGGCATCCTGTGTTTTTGCAGCGAGTCCTTACAGAAAAACATGGCATCGCTTTGAAGAAAATGGCAACGGCGGCGTGAGGGAAGCATCCCCAGGACAGGCACAGGCACACAATTGTCTGGGTGAGGCGGGGGTGCCACACTGGTGAAATTAACTGATTAACTGACCACGTAGTGCCCATCAAAGCCTATCAGATTTCTCAATGTGAAACGCAGGTGAAAATGTGCATTGCAATATAGCTGTAGGTTGTATAAGCTTGTGTACAAGTGGGTGTACTCATTTCAGTGAGAGTGTGTGTTTGTGTGTATATGTGTGAGGTGGGGCGCAGAAAGAGAGAGTAGTGTGTGTGAGAGAGAGAGAGAGTCGTGTGTGTGAGAGAGAGAGAGAGAGAGAGAGAGAGAATGCGGTAGTAGGAGGGTTTTTGCAACTTACCAAATGAGATGCTGTCAGATTGATGTTCCAGTGTAGCATCTCCTGGGGTCAGGGGTTTGCAGAGGCTGCTGTGTCTGATTGGCTGAGCTCTGGCAGCGCCTGCTATGGATGGAAAACACATCACTAGTTATGAAGCTGAACATGTGTGTTTTCATTCCTCCCCTATTAAACTTAACCCAGATGCTGCTGGGTCATTGTCACACCAGTCAGGAACAGTGCGTCTGTGTCTGTCTCATGGCGGAAGTCAACAGTTCCCTCCTCCTCCTTGCAATTAGTGAAAAGAATCACTGAACTGTGCACATTGATGATTCCCAACATGTTACCTGCCCAAACACACACACACACACATACACACACACTAACACACACAGTGAAGTGCAGGCTGTCACAAGCAGTTGCCATCGTCATCAGGTGGCAGCGATTCTCTCCCTCCCTGAGCAGTTACAGAGCCAAAGCCATCTGTATTCTGTCAGAGGGAAGAGAGGGGTGGAGAGAGGGAGGGACTTATTTTGTCAACATTTTCACACTTTATTAAAAATAATAATTGTCCTTTTGTTTCATTGCTAAGTGAACTGTAATGTTGAGTTTACATTTTAGCCTGATGAATGGAGACGGACTTCAGTATTGCATCACTGCATCTGATTACCCACATTGGGGAAGACAATTTGATGTTGGAATTACCAAATGAAAGTGTTCTATCTTAGTAAGGCAAATGCTGTTGTTGCCATACTTTTCCAAGAAATGGATGGTTCTTCACAAGAACCAGACTTACATATAACGTAATTTCCTGCCTAACCGAGGTTTATACATTGATTTTGAAAAATGTCTTCAGCTATGAGGTTGATACACAGGAGCGTGCTATACATGGGAACGTATTTATTTTCTTCATTCTTCTTTATGATTAAAGGACTGATCTGATTCTGATTCATTGGGCTTCTGGGCACTGCGGTTAATACATGGGTGCAGTCAATGCACGGTTTTGTCTTTTTTTAATTTGCATAAACCCCTGTGGTGAGGTCTATACACAATGTGCCCAATACACAGGAAACTACTATATGTCTGGATATGTGGGAGGTTAGTAATCTAGAGTAGAAAATTAGTTTGTTTTAAAGGAGAAGAGCTGATTTCCTAACAAGCCACTGCCATGAAGTGGTATGATGAAGCTTTTAAGTTGCCCTGATCACACAGTTAACCTGCACATATAACATCGCCATTGTAACATGTTATTTTCCAAGTTGTATGAAAGGGCTCTCTAAATGCAGGCAGATTTGGTGTGATGTAGGAAGTGTCCTAAGTCCTCAGTGTACCAATACTTTCATCCTTCAGCTAAGCCTCCAGGTGCGTACCTCCACGAGGGTTGTTTGAGCTGTGAAGTTAAGACCTGGCCAGAGGTGCATTCATGCATACTCATTCAACAAGCTTCTCGATCTATAGTGTCCTATTTTGCTCATTATGGTCTTGATTAAACGTGAAGCCAAATGAGAGTACTTGTGTAGATTTGAGTGCTAGTGTGTGGAGGGAGCATTTTAAATGGTTGCCGGCACGGTGGCTGAGTGCCCCCCCCCCCCTCGATGCTCTCTCCCTCCACCCAGCCTGAGTGATTGTTGGGATGGGCTGGAGGTCAGTGTCTGGGTGCCTAGTCACACACAGAAACAAGCTCATTCCATTGCCATCGATCCACATTTGGTTTTCAAATGCCGCCTGCCCAAGGAATCTCTCTCTCTCTCTCTCTCTCTCTCTCTCTCTCTCTCTCTCTCTCTCTCTCTCTCTATATATATATATATATATATATATATATATTTCTTCAGTCTCTTGTTTCTCGTTCCCTTTCTCTCTCTCTCTCTCTGTTTGAGGTAATGGGAGAGCACATTAAGGCCAGTGCAAGGCCTCATTGTCCCAGCCCTCCCTCCTGAGAAGCAATTTGAGTGAGCCCCACCTAGCTCCGCTATTTGAACATTGAGCTGAGGGGAGGCTAGTGAATGAACTGTGTGTAGCTGCAGGATGGATCAAAAGGGGAAAGGTGTTTTATATTGGTGTGTGGGGGAGTTACTATGCTTGAATGTATTCATGGACACCTTCCTTTATGTTGTAATGTCCATGTGAGTGTTGACTTTTCCTAAATGTGTGTATATTGTATACATATGTAATATACATAAGTTAGGTTAAGTGTAATGTCTTGATTGTGTTTGTATAGTGTATGTACAGAGATTTGTGGTGTACTATGTAACTTTGTCCTGTCTTTTATGTATATATATTTTTTTTTTCAACTTTTTGCCGCCAGTCTTGGCCAGGACTTCCTGGGAGAAGAGTTACTGTAACTCAATGGGACTTTTCCTAGTTAAATAAAGGTTAAATAAATAAATAAAAAATAAAAATTAGATTAGATTAGATTCAGCATATCATTGTGCAGAGTACAAGTACAAAGACAACAAAATGCAGTTTGCATCTAACCATGAAGTGCAAAAAAAGCAGAAAAGTGCAGTAGTATATAGTTGATTTACAGAAGGTGGTTTAGAGTAGTATAAATTAAATATTACTATGTGCAGTGTATTAGCAGTTAACTTGTGAGAGCAGAATATATATAGAATAGAGCAGAATATAATATGTGTGTGCGTGCATGCGTGCGTGCGTGCGTGTGCGCACGCGTCTATTCATGCATGTATGTGTGTATTACTGTAATCGTGAGTTTGTTGAGAACATCAAGTTTCCTCCCTTGTGATTTTATATGGCTAGCTGGGCAGAGTGAGGCTGCATCCATTAAAGCAGCCCTAAGTACCCAGGGAGCCCACCGCCAGGCTGTCTAATTGGGGATATTGATTATTTAGTCAGCTCCAGTCGCCCGGGACTCCGCTCCGTCACGGAGACAACACGCAACAGTAGCCAGGGCCGCTGTGTGCAGAAAACAAGGGAGACGAAGATTGCCCTTGACAGGGTCTTGGGATCGCGGAAGAACGTCTGATGAATGACCTTTCAAACGCTCAGAATGCATCTGCCGCCCCCCCTCCCTCACCATTCTAATGGACTGTGTTCAAACACAAGTTATCGTTACATCGCTTGTCTGTGCGTAAGCTTGTCAGTCATTAATTTTACATGCAGGACAATTTAGTCCCCCACTCTACCTGCAGCTTCCTTTCACCCCCCCCCGCTGTCTATCTCTCTCTGCCTCTTTTCAAGCCCACCCCTCCCCTGCCTCTGCTTGTCTTCATAAGTGTTAGTAGACGGTGCTTGGTTAGTAGACTCCACTGCGGCTGGAAGTCGTCCAAAGCCTCCATCTGCTCTCCGTGTCTCCTGGTGATTCTGACTCAGAACAAAACCAGCACTGTTGTCACATTGATTGAGCTCTGCCAGCCAAGTAAAATGATTGCAGAATCACGCAAAAACAGAGAGATTGCATTATTAATGAGAGGAAGAGAGAAAGAGCGTTTGAGAGAGGTATGGAGTGGGGGCCCGTTCATATCTGGTAAGAATTTGTCTTCCCTTACTGTTTGGACTCTATTCCTGTGATTACAGCTGCATTGTAACATCTGTCCTCAATGAGACGCTAAATTTAGCCCTGTCCAGCCCCTATATAGGTCACCAGTCAGAGGCAGCCTTCCAAAGCCAAGGCATTATTGGGCACAGGGCTTCCATCACTGATGAGCTCTTATAGCTTCTGGCATAAACTCACATTTGGCCTGTGTCGTTGCAGAACATTCAGGATGCCCTGAAGTGGTTGCAGCTCTCCTTCCATTGACGAATAAAGAGCTATCTCCCCCCCCCCTCCCTCTCTCTCTCTCTCTCTCTGCCCAAGCCTCCCCCTATCCCACTGCAGTGTTTTTTTTTACCTTCCATGAAAGGACCAGTTCTGCTGTAGACTCTTAAAGTGAGCATTCCACCTCTGTATTAATCTATATGCCATTTGGTATTAAACATTTCTCCGGTACACCTCTCTGACTCAAAAGCCCTATTTTGCCTCCTTTAGTAGCTGTCAGTAGTTAGTAGTTGACATTTCTGCCTTGCTAAAGACATTTTGCCCACCTCTTTCTTGGCCTCCTTTGCTTTCATACCTGACTTTGCTATTTCCTGTTTGAGCTTCAGTGGCCAACTTGAACTTCCTGACAAGGATGTTTTGCATCTCTCTCTCATGTGGATCTGATATGAAAAAAGCCAAAAGAGTTTTAGAACTTACAGTAACTGCTTTGTTGGTTTCCATCACACAACTCTACCGTGTACTAACTTTGTTTTCAAGCTGTTAACCCCCTTTAATCTTGTACATCCAAGTGATTTAATGTTCGGTCCATATGCCACACTAAGCCTTGTGTTTTTTCATTTTTTGCTGTTGATGTTCTTCCATTACCTTCCAATACCACTTAATTTCCTTGTTGGCGGTCACACACCTTGTACCTCACATAAATGGCAATAATTAGGCTGCTGAGAATGCAACTGACCTACTTCAATGACACGTCTATTGCACTTGCACCATATGCTTCCTGGCCATATTAGGTTAGCCGAGCGGTGTGATGTGTTTAAATGACTTGGGAGCTCTCCGAGGCCCACCTCATAGCCCCCCTGGAGGCCCCTCTGAGCAGCTGGCAGTTGTCGAAGTGACTCAGCATTTAATTGATAAACTGAAGTTCTAATAGGGCTAGATTGACACCCCTCATCTGCCGCCCTGCTGTGCTGTAGTCGGGAGTGATGAATCAGTCTGCCATTGGTGAGCTTGGCCACCTCTTGCCGTAAATTAGATCTACTTTCAATTTGATCAATCACTTACATTCTGTCACCACGGCAAGCTATTTGATCCAAGCTCTGTTATTTGTCATGTTCGAGTGAAGGTCAAGAACTTGTTTAATGTAGCAAATTATCATGGACTTCTTTTTTAATGCTGAGAGGTGAGCATGACGTTGAGCAAAAGTGACTTCCTGTTGATGAGTTTCAGTTCCTATTTTGACTGTAAGGTTATCTCTAGCAAGCAGCTGCTTCACCTGAATTTGCTCCACAGAGCAGCTCTTGCATTGGTGGATATATTCAGCTCACAAGCGAAAACTATGGTCCGTAAAGATTTGCAAGAATATCTAACCTACAAGTCAAACCCTTGAGAAATGCCATTCTTATGTCACTTGCAGTCTCCCTACTTCCCCTGCAGTATATAGATTTTTTTCTATTTTATTTATTTATTTATTTATTTTTTGTTTGGTTTTCTTCACTGTTGTAAGATTACATAATGCCATTCATGCGACTACAAGCTCATGAGTTGTGGCCTAGCTTGAGGTCCTCTAATAACTGCCTGGTGAATTTCTCGCACCACTTAGCTCTGGATGTGACATAACCCCAGCAAGCTGCAGGGAGAAAGAATGGGAAGCAGTCTCAAAGACAAATGATCTGAGGCCAGTGTTTACAAAGCAAGTCCACACACACACACACACACACACACACACACACACACACACACACACACACACACACACACACTACCCTTCAACAGCACAATTCTGTTGTGACAAAATACAACCCTAATAAGTATAATATTTCACTGGAGAGGAGCATTGCCCATCGCATTTAAATGAGTTATTTAAAACAGGTTGAAATTATTGCAAGGGGAATCACACCCCCGGATGACATTGATGGTGTCTTGCATGATGTCAAACCCAGCTCAGCTGCTTCAAGACCACTCTTATTATTTTTTCCCGTCATCTACTTCCTGAAATTTTGGTCAATGATACCTGGGACACCGAAACACTGGGGCACATGAAATTTGGTGGGTATGTAGCCCCACTAGACTTTTACGGAAAAATTTAGTTTGGTCCCCGGGGCCCACTGCCCCTCCCCCGCGCTGGGCCCCCCGAAACCCCAAAAATGCAGTTTTTCCTAAATAACTACCTGAACCGTGGCACCGAGGATGAAGAAATTTTTATTATATGTTGGTCTCAAGGGCCCACATCAACCTAGCCCATAATCACTCATTTGTGATTTGCACCCCCCCCCCCCCCCCGGTAAAAAATGAAAATGCAATATCATTATGCTTTAATCGCCCCTCTCTTCAGTTAAGATGTTCAGAACTGCACCAAATTGTATGTGTATGATTAACCTGACATTCTCTGGGGGTATGCCAAGTTTTGTAGAATTTCATTCATGGGGGGTCTAAAAAAATTAAGTTATGTGTACATTTACTGTAGTGACTGTACACTCATTGGCCTGTAGATGGTGGTGCACACATATACACACGCACACACACACACAGGCACGCACATCGGTATCGGCAATTAGAACGGCCGATACATAATTACAAATTCAGTAGGATTAAAGGAAAACCAAATATTCATCATCAATTGGTTGCATTTCCAGTATTGGCGTTAGGTAGTCGTTTGTCCACTAGATGGCGCATCGTTGCAGTGAGACGTCATAGGGAGGGAAAGTGAAAACCAGCGCCCCAAGTGGTTGCATTCCTATCGAAGAGCAGCTCCAATGTTAAGTCCCATAGACCTATTTTTAAAAAAATATTGTGAAGCCAAATCAGCAATGTTATCCACCAAAAATATTTTTCAGTGTCTATACAGTAATAATCTTCTAACTGTGAAAATGTCAGACCCTATTTTGCCTTATTTAAGAAAATCGAAATTGCTCCTTTTGTTTCATAAACAAACTACAAAAGAAGTCACGTGACTTTACCCTTTGATGTTACTCAAGGTAGCATGGTTTGTTTATTAGCCTGGTTAGCATTGACACTTAGCACTTACAGCTAGCTCTTCATGTGAGTAGAAGCTAAACACCAGTTATCCAGACATAAAGGTTATCACCACGCGGTTTACATCACGTTCCGTTATTACAAAAATATGGTAAGCCAGTTAAGCAAATTGCCGTATTGATCAGTTAGAGATTAGGCGCCCAAACATGTGACGTCACATGCAGCTGTAGTTCCTTATCACCATGTTACGACAAAAACTCAAAACAATTCAACTGATCCTAAAAATAAGGTATGACCACTTGAAGCAATAGAGGTGACCCCAGTGCCTAACATATGGAAGGCATTAAATTAAGATCCCAATGTAGCCTGACAAGCCAGACCCACATTAAAATGTAGGGTCTGGGCACTCACCGTTCGCAGTGCTCAGTCCGAGGGGCGGGATAATCAGTTGTGTTTTAAATTCCCTCTGCACGCAATAGGACAGCGGTAGCGCTATGAGTCCCATGCTTTTCCCACCAGCCGCGCTAGTTGGCTAGTTCAAACGTTTGCCAACTTACTAATAAAAGCTTAACTCGTGTCACACTGTTCGCCAACAGCAACATCCATCTTATTTTTCAAGTAGCAGGGAATTCAAGCCAAACCATTGCAACTCTGCCATCAATCATTATGTTAAGACCACCTAACGACTCTATACACGATTTCATTGGCCTGATTAAGTTTCGATTTCAGGAGCTCACAAGCCAACGGAGAGTTGCTAGACTAGCCCTGGCAGCTGCCGCTAGGGGCGCGTCTAGATTTCTAGGCTAATCCCAATGTGCACCGAGATATATTTTTTCTAAAAAAAATCCCATCCACTCCGCTAAACTCTAGGAACGCAAACACTAGATGGCGATGAGATTACTTTCCCTCCCTATTTTGTTGGAAGATAATGTAGGTTGGAAAGACAAGGACAACACTGGCCTACTGCAGAGAACGTCTAATAAGGGTAGGATGATTTCCACATGAAATGTAATTCCCATTTCTTCTTGAAGCCGAAATAAATGTGAGAATGTTTATCGGACATGCTTGGTTTTTACTGCAGGTAGGCTACGTTAATCTTGTAAATTATAACCTAGGAGGTAGGTAAAATAATGTTACCGTTAGCATTGATTGAGTGATGGAGGCCAATTTGATTATTTGTAGAAAACCATGTATGCGGTTATAGGCTACCAAGCAAATTGATAACAGCACTAATATATCTCGACTGTCATCCCATTCTCGTATGACCATAACCTAGGCTATAGCAGGAGCATAGACTGTATATGTCTATGTCTATGAGCAGGAGCTAAGTGAGTTAGCCACAACACGTTCGCTAACGTGATGGTTTTCTAATGGAAAATATATAGGCTATCTGAAAGATAACCTGTCTATGTTGCATCCTAAACACCGGGCTGGGACATTTCTGCTCAAAGTCTCAAAAAGCATCTGAGTCAACGTTAATTCCCAAACACCCACTAGGCTACTTCAATCCTCTATTTTCAAAGGTGATTCAAGTAAGGAAGAGCATGGCTCAAAGTAAAGTAACTAGGACTGAAACATAAATTCGTGAAGTGAATAATTCGTGTCAACTCGCCGCAATGTAGGCCTATAGATTTATTAACGCACCCGTGATGATCTACATCTAAACCAAATGTTTTAGAGCACACGTTGAGAGATGTATCCAGGGCAGGGCTGTACCTACACATATTTGTACATGCTAGGCAACAAAATTCATCTTTCTTCTTTCTGAACTTAATGATCTTCATTCTTTGCAATGGATGATTTAGTACCAACGTTACACCGGTCCGATACAGTTTTGCCTATGGCTAGCCTACGGTGAGACTGAGACGCTTTTTGTTTGTTCGAAGTGTGTGTTTAGGGTGAGAGGGGAGTCGATGTGCTTGATTCCAGCTTGGTAGTTGTAGTCTATGCGATTAAAAAGCATGTGTGTGAAGTATCCAAAGAATGATAACACTTTCTTCATTATGGCTGCTTTAGCCAAAGACCTTCAGCTACTGTAGGCTACAGTGGGTCCCATTTAGAAGTGTCCACTTCATTCGCGCTTTCCGTGATTCACACGGCTGCGTGAAATGTATTACTACAGTACCAGTGTTGGGCAAGTTACTTCAAAAGCGTAATGCATTATTTATTACTTGTTACTGTCATCTCAAAGTAATTTGTTAAATTACAATATTACTGTCTTTAAATTGTAAGGCATTACACTACGTTTACATTACTTTCACCAAAATAACAGGAAATATGGATTTGGTGTTCTCAATAGATCTTCATGTGTTCAATGCAGCACATTACACGGCAGGAGGTGATGTGGTATGACATAATGACTGAGCTAGGCTTAAGGCTAACAAAAGAACAATATAATGGTTGCAGTTATGGCTCATGGGACAATGTAGGCCCCAAAGGCCAAAGGTCACTCACAACTTAATATAGTAAAATATAGCCATAGTGAAATTGTATGTTGACTTTAAATGGTTCTCATCATTGCTGGTTGCCTATCATTCCACTTACAGTGGTGTAAACCTAATGCAAATAGTTTGAGAATAATGGCTACGATCTTTGTCTGTAAAAGCAACATTTTTGTTATTCTCACTGCTTGAAATGAGAAGTATAGCCTAACCATGTTAGATCTGTTGCATGAATGGCAGAGATAACTAAAATTCCCTTTCTACAGTCATCTAAACAAGGCAATCAAATTCCAGGACCAGCATAGATGACTTTTTAATTCTTGGATAATCTTCTCTGGTGCCAATTGAGCATTTCTCAATTTTGGATTAAAAAGCAAAGTAACTTTAGTTACTGAGAATTGTACAGAGTAAAATATTACTGAAATTGTATTGGTAATGCCTTACATTACTGCATTACAGCAAAAAGCAATGCATTACTGTAATTACATTACTTTTTAAATGCATTACTCCCAACACTGATTACTACTGATACTGATATGCAAAACTATTAACCTTTCGCCAAGAGGAGGCAGCTTAAGTCCCTTTGATACTGTTGGTTCCCAAAGGAGATTTTATTTGGGTCGCCAGCATAGCCTAGTGACAATATATGTTGTGTAATAGGCCTAGCATAGGGCCTACCTTATATAGCTTATAGTTTAACACGGTGTTGTCATAACTCCCTCTATGCATTTTTGCATTTAGAATAGCTCTAAAAACGGGGGACGAACGTCGCTGAGGGGGCGCCAGTGCGTGGATATCTTAATCGCAAAATTAAACAATATTTCTATCGGGCACCTACCATGGACTAGGCTGGGTGAACCCAGCCTGATCTGCTGGCTATTTCTTTTTCGATTTCTTAAAAGATTGAGCTTGGTCTGGCGAAAGCCAGACTAACCATGGACCTCACAGTTGCAAAATGCAAGGGAACATGAATCAGCCTATATTTGCACAAACAATAACGGACAGCAGCTCTTCAACTTGGCCTGTTAAAATGTGTATCTAGAGATGCATTTCATGAAGGCCCTTTTGGACATGTCAGTTATTTTTAACTACTGGGTAAAACTGCATTTTGTTTTATGCTACTGGTATTTAATTTGTGCTTTGACAATAAACCTGAATATCATATGAACTATATGACTAAACTTTTGCATACGTTGAAGAAGAAACATTCACAAAAATCCATGACATGACCTCTCTTCTTGATAGCTGTTGAAAACTGCATGGAACTGACAGGGATTGTTTTGTTTAATAATAAATAAATAAATAAATACATTATGCTGCTACCTTCTGCTTTTTCCAAATACAATGTAGCCTACAGGTGTTCTTCTGTCCAGTTGCAATGGATGGACTGTGATGAACTGCCCTACTTATGATTGTTTAGAGATTTTAAAGGTTTTATAACAATGCTATAATTTTTTTGGCATGTGCCACAAATCTATTCACCTTTGCAACGCCAGTAAGCTACTTTCTGTGCGGCCCGCAAACACACATGCCAAACAAGCATACACAAAAGTTTCAAGAGTGGGGGATGGAGTAGAAGATGGAGACATTGATTAATGTGATTTATTTTCGTGGAATGGATGTACAGGGCTGAGCGGTGGTCATATTTTGTACTGCTATGCGGTACATCTAGTTTTTCTGTCAGGCTAACAAAGCTCTCTGATGTACTGTTGTCATAATGGGACCCAGGCCAATTAGATTGGTCAGGGATACGTGTTTGGGTGCGCAATCTGCTGGAATGCCAGCAGCTGCAGCGGCTGTTGCAGGGAGGAGAGTGGGAGGCCCAGGATTCTCCACAGCAGCTCAGCTCAGCTTCAAAGTTAATTTGAGGTCAATCACGAGACTGACTGACAGATTCGGCGCAATCCTCTAGCAGTGCTGACTCCTGCTCTGTGCTTGATTTGCTGCCGTTGAACCTGTGCCGGCCGGGGCTAATGTTAATCAGGCTGAGACATTCCTACTCACACACTCGCGCACACACGTACACACACACACACACACACACACTCACTCTCTCCCTTTCTCACACACACACACACACACACAGACACACATACGCACACACACTTTGAGACAAAACTGCTCATCTATTTTCACATACATCCAGTCAAGCATACACATACTGTATGTTAACACAGTAGTTTCAGACCAAAAAGTAAATAGGAGTAGCATAAGTGGAGAAGAAGCCCTTGTACCCAGTACCCTGAGCTGAAGGACAGCCTAGATAAAGGTAAAGAGACAGCAGAAGGTCTCTCCTACACAGCGCGCGTCTGAGAGTGCAGCTACTGCCCTTTGTGCCACCTGTACTCTCAAAGACGGGGGTCAATTACGCTACGCAGACAACAGATCTCTCACGGCAGGGGTTGCCATGAGGTCAAATGACAAGGGGGTGTGAACGGTATGACGTGATGTGTGGCAAACTGGTGTCCTATTACCTTGCTGTACATAGGCTATAAAATATGATGCATAGCACCAATCGAACAGGCTTCTGGTGAAGACCCATCAGTGGGGAGTCAGGGGGGGGGGGTCATTTCATGTGGTGGAGCCCCCTACAGGTGGGAAGGGTATGGGACAGGGTTGCTAAATGAATGGAGTGCAGGGATGCGGTGTGGTTCCTTGTGTCTGATGTGAGGATTCAAACCCGTTAGAGTGTCGGGAAAGCAAGGAGACATGGAGAGACAGGAGAGGCGGATGAAGGCCTCCACTCCACGTCTCTTTCTTCTCCCTTCCCCCGTCCTGTCATGGTGTTTTCCCTCAGCTGTGAGTCCACAAACACGAATGCAGACTCCAACCCCACACCCCATAATTATCCCATTCCAGAGGGGACAGATATAATTTAAGGCAGATCACTCACAGTAATTGGGGCGGTGTTTGCTTGATGCTCAGGGATAATTTTTCTTCATTTGAGTCGGCTTGCCTCTGTGTCATGGATTTCCCATCACTGGCAATGATGAGCGGAGAGATGGGAGTGCTAATAAGAAAACTGTGCACCTTGCTCTCGCCAAAGATGTCTGTGCTGCCGCTGTGTCAATGAGACTGTAATCGCCAACTGAACCAATCACTCTCTCCTCTTTCTTTCTCTCTCTCTCTCTCTCTCTCTCTCTCTCTCTCTCTCTCTCTTCCCTTTCCTCTCACCTTTCTCCCTCACCCATACTTTCCTGTGTGGACTGTATTAAATGACCTCTGGAGGATGGGTGTTTCTCATCCTGTGCTCCGATCCATTCACCATAGATCATTTACCTTTGGCTCTCTCTCTCTCTCCTCGCAGGTCATCCGATGACTTGGCAGCCGTTGGCACTGTAGTGGTCAGCCGGATGAAGATGGGGGAGATTGAGGATGGAGAAGCAGACCACATCACGGCCGATATCCAGGGCCAGAAGGTAGACGTTTCTGCCACCTCATCTCTCTTGGACTCTAGCCTGTCATCTTTAGCATTCTCTCTCTTAATCTCTTTTTTGTCCCTGTCCACTCTCTACTCTACGTCTCCCTCTCTCTCTCTCCCTCCTCCTACTCCTCCTCCTCCTCGTCTTCCCCTCCTGCCCCCAAGTGGGCGGCCATGGTAATGCTACGCTTTCTTCACAGATTCAATTACGTCTGTCAGTGCGCACTGTGGGCTCTCCCAGCTGCTCTTGCTTGCACTAATGCTGCAGGGATTAGCCTGTCAGCACTGGAAAGGCCCAATGAGATTCAGCCACTTCCCCAAAGCCCATAGAGACAGCAGGCGCCTGGTCTGTGTGTGTGTGTGTGTGTGCGTGTGTGATTATGTGTCTGTGTGTGTACCATGAGTGTTTAGTGGCTGTAATTCATGTGTAACACTTGCACTCACCCGTACACTGTCGTGCTACTCTGAAGTTTTTATTGTCAGTGGTGCGGCTGTTCAGAGGGGCTGTGTTGTGTGTTGCTAAGCAATAATCCGGATTGCGCACGGAATGTATTAAACAAGAGGAAGAGGAGGGACATCCAAGATCCCCAAGCCCCTTAGTGTTATTGCCTGATGCAACCGACCATCTGCACTGGGAGGACCTTTGTTACGGGTGCTGCGTCTATGTGTGCGCTGCCCCTCGGGCCGTGCTGATCCTGGTGAGAAGTGTGAAGCTGCACCTGACGAAGGGAGCGAGAGCAGGTGAGCGTCGCAGGCTAGTCCTCCAGCGAACAAACGAGGGATGACGGATGACAGATGTGAGCTGGAGGAGAGCCGCTCGCCGCTCCCCCCTCTCCTCAGCGCCCGCGCCCGGCGCTGCGCTCGCCTCTTCGCCATGGGCTGCATCAACGCCAAGAACAGAGTCGTACGTACTGCTGCCTCTCTACTCTTGGCTGCTAGTGGGTTCTGTTCAACGTACAGGCTTTACTTTACATTAATACACAGGATTAGATGTTAAAATCCCAGATCAGATTGACACAGATCAGATAACAGCTAGGTGTCCTCTTTCTCTCATTCACTTCCTCTCCTCTATGAGTGCTGTTTCAGATACTCAACTTACTTGTGCCCATGAAAAAGTCATATCTAGCTCAGCAATAGCTGTAAGTAGTGACATACAGTAGCTGTATGCTTATGTACCTTTTTCACTGTCTGTGCCTTTACGTATGCATGCAAACATGGCAAACCACAAACAAGTGGGATTCATGTATGCATATGCAGCTCTGTGTGCGTGTGTGTGCGTGTGCGTGTGTGTGCGTGTGCGTGTGCGTGTGCGTGTGCGTGCGTGTGTGTGTGTGTGTGCGTGTGTGCGTGCGTGTGTGTGTGTGTGTGTGCATGCGTGTGTGCGTGTGTGTGTGTGTGTGTGTGCGTGTGCGTCTGCGTGCGTGCGTGTGCGTGTGCGTGTGCGTGTGCGTGTGCGTGTGTGTGTGTGTGTGTGTGTGTGTGTGTGTGTGTGTGTGCGTGCGTGCGTGCGTGCGTGCGTGCGTGCGTGCGTGCGTGCGTGCGTGCGTGTGCGCGTGCGCGTCTGCGTGCGTGCGTGCGTGCACGTGTGCGTCTGCGTGCGTGCGTGCGTGTGTGTGTGCGTGCGCGTGTGTGTGTGTGTGCGTGCGTGTATGGAGTATATTAGTTGTGAATCGGGCTGCGTCTCCCTGATGAGCTGCGTGTCCCGCTCGCCGTCCCGTCTCATTGAGCAGCTGATGACACTGACACCGCCAAGCCAGCACAGAGAGGCTCGGCCATGCCCAGCGACGCTCAGCTCTACTCAGCCAGAGCTACGGGCATCACCGGCACGGCACGCCACGCCACGGCACATCATAGCAGCGCACAGTGCCGCTCACTGCCCCAGCTCTCCTGAGCTCCACAGCGCTGAGTGCCATCCTTTCAGCGCCAAGCCAGCCCTGAGACCGGGGAGTTAGTCGATCTATTTCGCACGCAGCGGAGGGGCTGCCATCCGAGGCCCCGCTGTTGATTTGATCTTACCGAACATGAACTGGGATCACCCCTTGTCTTGCTTTGAGAGTAGGGATTACTGGGACTCTCATATTCCCACTCCCCTTAACCCAAGCTGACGACCCAATGTGGGATTTCTCCTGCTCTATTTTCATTTTTTATTTTTTTTTGGTTCAAAGTGGCCATGAGATGCCCTGCGTTTTTGTAAAGATAAATCTGGCTCTGAATTTTGAGCTTCGGAGATGTGAGGTACTTTTTGCCATGGTTTTTTTAACAGCTGAACTGTGTTTTTTTAACAGCTGAACTGGCTGAAGACAGCAGAGCATGATCAAACATCTCTCATACCTGCTTGAAATTCTGAGTCAGGATCACTGCCTTTGACTGATACACATCTCTCCCCTACGAAACCTGCATATATAACCATCTCTCTAAGCTGAACCCAGATCACTAATGAACTGGTGAACTGATACAATGTGAAGGCTGTCTACCTCGCTCCCTGTATAGTAGAAACTGACCCAGGGACAGCTGATATGATGTGAAGGCTCCAGTTCCAGTGTAGCCCTCAGGCTGCAGTTCTCAGAGGGGTTATGGGTTGCCGGGAATGCAGGTGTGGATGATGGACGGTTCACCGCTCACTTGGGCTAGTCAGGAGAGATGAAGGAGAGGAGAGGAAGAAGCGCATGAATGTGAGTGAGAGACAACAATAAAGGTTGCAAAATGACAGACGGGAAACCACAACGAAAAAGGCAACGAAAAAATAAAAATAAAAGAGATGTAGACTCTCGTCATAGACAAATAGGATGTAAGATCAAGAGACACGGATGGATGCAGTAGATAAAAACCCCATGACGGTGGTTTGGCGCACACTTAGCCTTCACAGCCACAGTAACCGCATCTCCCTCTCCTCTCGCTTCCCACCCTCACCTCTCCTCTGTGCCCCTTAAAGCTGAGCCATTATTCTGCCTTGTGTTCTGTAGAAGGCCATCCAGGACATAATGTGGGTTCATTGCAACACAAGAGACATAATGCTGCCTTGTTTGTGTGTTGTTGGAATATGACAGGCTGGCATAAGGGCTTTTGTCACTGCACTTAAAATGCCACATGAAATATCCTTGGTGGCAGGGTGTGACATTATCCTTCCTGGCAGGTGTTCTCTGCTCACGGCACAGTCAGCTACATTTCAAAGAACACAGAGTTGGAGAGATTGTATGGTTTTGGCAAGGAGTAATTGTAAAGCAGTCTTTTTTGCTTTTGCATTTAACATTTTAACTCTCTCTCTCTCTCTTTCTTTCTCTCTCTTTTTCACAGTGTGCACTGGTGTGTGAGTCTCTGCACGGAACAACAAATGACAAAGATTACGGTCCCCGGATGAGTGCTTGTAAGTTTGCAAGACTTGTTCTCATTACACCTCCAATGTTACCCCTGCCCTTTTGTTTCTATGGTTACCTTGTCATTAGGCGGAGCAAAGTCGGAGCTAAAGTCTTGATTTAAGGGCGAATGAAAGAATGTTTATTTCCACCCTCAGGTTTTTTGGAGACACTTTCAGTAATTTCAAACGTACAACCTCTTGTAATTACAGCAATTCACAGATCACAGAGTTTTTGTTTGACTCATAAAGAGATTTCGATATTTCGAAAATTGGGCCTTTGTTCTGTAGCTCCTGGGATCTGAGGCTTGCTGTCTAGAGTGTGGGCATGACCAAAAGTATTGTGGAATTGTGACTGCCTGACCATGATAATTCAAACTGTAGTAATCAGCATTACCAGTGCTTTTCATCTCATTAATATATTTGTCCTCCTCTGTACACTATTGTACGCATGGCCTAGATGCACTTGCTGAAATATGAGGACAAGTGTGAAAACAAACATGTGGTAGCTGTTTAAGTCTGCCATATTCATTTGAAGAGCAAACCCCCTTTGTGAACATTGTGCTGCTGTGTAGGACATTACATTACATTTAGCAGACACTTCTTGACCAAAGTGACTTACATGTGTCAGCTATATTACAAGGGATCACATTGTCCCCGGAGCAACTTGGGGTTAAGTGCCTTGCTCAAGGGCACAACGGTGGAAGCTGGGAATTTAACCTTTAAGGCTACTGCACGCTAGCCCAGCTCCTTAACCACTACACTACCACCGCCCCCATACACACGTCCTGAGGCTGGCCCCTTGAGAGCAGCTGGGGTCCAGCAATCCTCGAGTCTGAGGATTGGCAGTGGTGGCGGTCGGCTCCGCCAATGTGTCACATTAAGCTCAGGTGCTCGTGCCGGTTTCAGTCTGACCCCTATTATGCTGCCGCACTCCCAGGGCACCATCAGAACGCAAGGAAAACAGTCAGTAGTAGTAGGGAAAAGTCAATAGTTTGAAATGAAAATTCCAAGGCCATTTTTAAATAGCATGGACAACATCTGAAACCCTTTGTGGTCACAATATATAAGCATTGAATATAGGGAGAGAAATCGAAGCATGCAGGCAAATCCCTGTAACGCAACAGAGCTCTATTTTATATCTTTGATCTTCACCAGCAGTTTTTGGAGCCGTTAAGGGCAGGGGGTCTCCTCAATTTCCCCTCATATTTCCATTCTGATAGATCTGTGCAGATAACGAGGCATGTATATGTTTGCTGCTGTGGAACTCCACACTTTTTCATGCACTTTTTCTCTTTTGTTTGTGTGTGTGTGTGTGTGTATGTGTGTGTGTGTGTGTGTGTGTGTGTGTGTGTGTGTGTGTGTATGTGTGTGTGTGTGTGTGTGTGTGTGTGTGTGTGTGTGTGTGTGTGTGTGTGTGTGTGTGTGTGCGTGCGCGCGCGCGCGTGTGCATATGTGTGTGAGAGAGAGAGAGAGTTGCCCTTGACCAACTTTTTCAAGAAGGAGATTTAAAAGTCTCAGAGGGCCCAGGCAGTTAATTAAAGTTCATATAAAATGGTGATTACAAGCAGGGTTCCTGCGGTAAGCGTACTGTAGCATGGCAGCTCTGAGTGCGTGGGGAGGCGGATGCTCCATCAAAAGGCCACACTGCCGGGAGGCGCCCCCTCAGAGCAGCACTCATGCCCAGACTGGCCCCCGGCTCCCACCTCCTGGACCCTGTGGTGGGGCTCTTGGATGCTGGACTGGCGGCCCTCTCTCATCCTTCCCTCCTTTCTTCTTCTCTCAGAGTCTCCTCTCTGCTCTGTCATGTCTGCCAACGGAAGCTTGGCAGAACAAGTCGTCAATATCCTTGTGCCAGTTATGCCACAACCCCCAACCCCCCACACACACACACACCTCAAAAAAGACATCAGTACACAGTGATCACCAGAGAGAGAGAAAGTATGTTACAGAAATGGAGGGTATGGGAAGAAGAAGTGAGAACAAAAGAGCAAGAAATGGAAAAAGCTAGATGAGTTCTCAAAACAGAGAGTAGCTAACACTTTTTCTCCACAGCTTTGTCTACCACCAGCTGTGTTCTTATTCTTCTTGAGAGCAGTGGAGTGTGTGTGTGTGTGTGATTTCTCCTTGTTTGTATGTTTGTATTTGAAGGTTTTCATTTTCTGTGTTTATGAGTGTCACAATACATGTGCTGGGAATTGTCTTTTGTAGGTGTGTGTGTGTGTGTGTGGTGAGCAAGCTCTTGCCCTTGCTGGTTGCGACTGTCAGCGTGTCATTGTCACAGAACGTCCCGGGCATCGCCCGGCGCAGTTAGCTGACACCATCCCTGCTGCCGCCGTCACAACAAAACGCTCCCCGCAGACCACAGATTGACTAATGTAATTTAACAGAGCCAGCCTACACCCCCCCCCCCCCCACACACACACACACACACACACCTCCCACCCCCCCCCCTTCTCCATTTTCCCCTGTCTGTCATTACTCCCTCACAGGAGTCCTTCCTCTAAGCACTAATGCTAGTGCATCGCTACGCTAAAGTCATTTCTTTAAGAGCTGCCGTTGCAGGGAGGGGATGCAGGAATCCTGCCATATGATTGGCTGTGAGATTAGTGTGTGGGCAGGGGATGGTGTGGGTATGTGTTGGGGGGGGCGATGGGGATGGAGGTCAGAGTTTAATCCTCTTCTCCGGAGAGAGAAAGAGCGCCTGCCGCTCCGGATGAGGAAGTTTTGCTCGCTTCTCGCCGGGCTCCTGTGGTGGAGGTCATCCCTCACTCCCTCCCTCCATCTGCCTCTCTAATTTCCTCCCCGTTTTTTCTTTCTTTTTATGTCCACTTCCATCACTTGCTCAAATCACTCACTCTGACTGCTTTTTTAACTTTTCTTGTTACTCTTTAGACAACGCTCTTTGACTGGGTTCAGACATACTTTTAAGCCAAGTGTTATGTTTCCAGACACTCTTTTCATTTAGATAGAAACTGAATTTAAATGCCTTTCCTTCTCAGCATACAGTCAAGTCTTCCAACCTCAAATGCATAGCTTGTGATGAAAGAGCCACTGATCTGGTCTTCATTGACGACTGAGGAGAACAGTGACCAAGCTCGTCCCTTCAGTTGGTGCCAAACATGTAATTAAACTGAATTCTTTTCTGAAGTTGAAGATGGAGTGAAGGTGGAATGAAAATTCCATGATAATGTTTTGTATCAGTGGTGCCCTTGCAGGTGCATACATGTCTTGTCAGCACCAAGCCTAACCCTGACAAAGCAGTTGTATTATGTACCTACAGTAACTGAGGTCTTTTAGCCTGTTTCCTGTTTTCAAACCAGAGATAGTGTTGTTGTTGTTGTTGTTGTTGTTGTTGTGTGTGGCAGTTTGCAGTTTGAAGGTATTTATGCCACCAGCAGGGCAAATAGGACCCCAGTCAACAGAAGGGTGAACCCGGCACAGCCATGTTTACCCTCCCTGCTGTGGTCTCAAAGGGGAAGATGGGTGAACGGAGAGAGAAGACAGGAGCCAGCATCTCGTGCCTTATTTTGCTCTCGCGGCTTTATTGGTGTTATTACACTGGTGACGCTCAGCCAGCTCCGCCTGGCAGCCGCACTTCTCATTATTGAGTGGCTGGCTGCTGGGGGGGGGGGGGGGGGGGGGTTACGGAGGGATGGAGACGGGGAGTGAGGGAAGGAGGGAGACAGATTGCTTTTCATCATCACTGCTGCCTGGGCCTGCTCCCGATAAGCGTGTTTAACGCTGCTTTTGCAGTTTCTGTGTTAAGTCACCATTATTTAGTGACGTTTTGCTTCCCTGTGTCTGTCTGCTTCAGTGCTCTCTGCTGTTTGTTATTCTCTCACTCTTGCTTTCTTCCTTTCATTCTCTCTATCCCTCTCTTTCTTTCTTTCGCTCTCTCCCCCACTTTTAGCTTTGATTAAGCTCTTCTCCTCTCTCTCTCTCTCTTTCACTCCTCTCTACAGTAGGGCTGGGCTGCTTCTTCAGCAGTACTGCGGTTGGAAATGTCAAATGGAGCCAACTCCGAGGGTTTTATATTTATTTACTTCACATCAGGCATCATAAACAGCCAATTAAAATGGAGAGGTATCACCACACCAATGGCTACCTGAGACGACGGTGGTTTTCCATCAAACTGAATCGCTCTCCTCTGCCTGGCCCGTGTGCCAGAACAGAAGTGTGTTGTGCAGAAGAGATGCTGCCATTTGCTGAGGAGGGCGTTTGTTTTTTTATGCACATACACACACACACATCTCACACACCGACACACACTTGAAAAGAGAGGAGTGAGCCAACAGGCATGCCTGTGTTAAAGACATGAAGTCGCTCATGCTGTCGACTCTCTGGTGGTGCACGCAGCACACAACAGCAGGGTGATCACCTCCATCAAAGCCCACATATCCCCTAAGCCTGTGTCTTATTAGTCCACGGCCCTTTCATCTGTCTCACTGTCACATTACCTGCCCCTCCTCTCCCACTCTGCATGTGCCCCCCTGCAGAGAGTGCACTGGTGGAGACGGGGGCTTGTGCTGCCAGCCTTGATGTGTCCTGCTCAACAACACCTCCCTCAACCTCCCTCTGGGCCCCTCTCTCCCTCTGCTTCTCTTTGCCCATGACCATGGACTCAGAACTCTCACTGATGATTACCACTACCTCTATGATGGTCTGTCAGTCTGTCTGTTGTCATGTCACACCGCAAGTCTTCTCTTGTTCAATAACCAGCACGTACACATACAAGTACAGTACATGCACATTACAACATGCATACTCACTTTCTGTCACAGTCCACTGTATGGTAATGGTAGGTTATTGATTCTTGTATTTGAGTGTAGTCTTTAATATTTCTGGGTGTTTTTGGCTTTTTGAGTTTTTAACGGACTTTGACAAATCAAGAGGAATCCTGATATACTGCAGAGCTGTAATGTATCACAGAATTACCGGTATATGTATGAATTGCTGCAATCTTGTCCATCAAGGTCTCCTTTTATCACTCAAGATTTCAAGTTTGCTAGTTGAAAGATAAAAGGGATAAGATTTTATGTTCCTAGCAATCACATAACCCCCCCCCCCTTTTTCTCCCTCCCTCCCTCTCTCTCTCTCTCTCTCTCTCTCTCCCACTGTCTTGATCTTTCTGGCCCTCAGTGTTCAAGAACCCGGTGTGCAAGGTGTACCGGTTCCAGACAGTGGACAGTAAGTGGATGCTGGTGCGTGAGCAGATGGCGGAGAGCACGCTGTCCTTCACCATCCCAAAGCAGCTCATTACTCTCCACATCCAGGAGGACTCCAGGAGGTACGGACCGGACGGCTACCCTGATGAGAGAGAGAGAGAGAGAGAGAGGAGCGGGGAGAGGAGCAGGGAGAGAGAGAGAGGCCATGAGGCAGACAAAAGCAGATGAGATTAATAGATTTAGGGGTGGTAGACAATAAGGGAGGAATGGGAAGGGAAGAGGAAGGGATGCCTCTTTCTTTGTTCCAAGACAAGAGGGGGTATTTCAAAGACGGAAATAGATGGATATGAGCTATACTTAGCCACAGTTAAATTATTCAGGTCTATTTAACACTTCAAAGGAGTTTTTTTTTTCTCTCTCTCCCTCTTCTTTTTTCTCCCCTCCATACTGCTCTCTCTCTCTCTCTCTCTCTCTCTCTCTCTCTCTCTCTCTCCGCCATGCTGTTTGCCATCAGCTGAAGGGTCTGGGTGTTAGGCTGTGCCATGCTACAGTGGCCTTTAGGGCTGAAATTAAGAAAATGGGGGGAAATGAGAGATAGAGAGAGAGAGAGAGAGAGAGAGAACGGGGCGGAGGAGTGTGGGGAGTATTTGATTCTCTAAGTGCTGCACCCTGGCTAAGTGGACGACATTTGCAAGGAAAAAGAAACATGTAATGTGGGAGATTAGAAAGAGAAACATCAAAAGAGGGACTGTGAATAGAGTCAGTCTCAGCGGGAATCGTTCACTCTGTAGCCAGGGGCGAGAGACGTGACTGGTCCACTTAGATCTGAGTGCTGTGGTCATCTTCTGTAAGCGTATACTCAGTATGAGTCAAGTAATGTCAAGTCAAGTTTATTTATATAGCACATTTCATACACAGAGGTCATTCAATGTGCTTTACATAAACAAAACCAAACAATAATAACAAATAAAAGCATAGAAGGGCAATATAGTCAAAGAATAGTTAAAAGGTAAAGATCATAATAAAAAGAAAACATAAAACACAAGGTAAAATCATTTAAAAATAAATAATAATTAGTAAGCAAAAACAAAGGCAAAAGTAGTAAAAAAAGTAATAAAAGACAGAATAATTATCAAGGCAGATTCAGAATTTGTAACTCGGCACAGTTAGCAGAAAGCATCTGAGAACAGTTTGGTCTTAAGTCTAGATTTAAAACTGGCTACAGTTGGGGCCTTTTTAATGTCATCTGAAAGTTGGTTCCACAGCTGAGCCGCATAGCAGCTAAAAGCTGCTTCACCATGTTTAGTTCTAACTGTAGGTTTTACTAGCAGGTTTTTCACCTGGGACCTGAGAGGACGAGAAGGTGTGTACTGCTGAAGCATGTCTGACAAGTATTTAGGTCCTGCTCCATTTACTGATTTATAAACAAGCAATAGTGCTTTAAAGTCAATTCTGTGACTTACTGGAAGCCAGTGCAAGGACTTAAGAATTGGAGTAATGTGGTCAGTTCTTTTAGTTTTTGTTAGAGTCCTAGCTGCTGCATTTTGTATCACCTGAAGCTGTTTAATAATCTTTTTAGGAAGGCCTGTGAACAGTCCATTGCAGTAATCAACCCTGCTGGAGATAAATGCATGAATGAGTTTTTCTAAGTCATGTTTTGACATCAGCCCTCTGAGTTTGGCAATATTTTTGAGGTGGTAAAAAGCTGATTTAGTTATCACTTTCATGTGGCTGTTGAAATTTAGATCACTGTCAATTAATTCACCAAGATTTTTAACAGTATCCTTTGCCTTCAACCCTTTTGTGTCAAGGAGAGTGGCAACCCTAAGTCTTTCCTCATTTTTACCAAATATAATTACTTCAGTTTTTTCTTTGTTCAGCTGAAGAAACTTTTGAGACATCCAGGTGTTGATTTGTTCTATACACTGACACATAGATTCAAGAGGACCATAGTCGTTTGGTGATAGAGCTAAGTAAATTTGTGTGTCATCTGCATAGCTATGATATGAAATCAAATTATTTTGAATGATTTGTCCAAGTGGGAGCATATAGAGGTTGAATAATAGTGGCCCCAAGATCGTTGAGGTACAGTTTCCGATGGCAACAAAGAAGCTCCTTTCTTGTAGATATGATTTTAGCCAGCTGATAACTATGCCTTTAAATCCAACCCAGTGTTCTAGTCTGTGTAGTAAAATATTGTGATCAACAGTGTCAAATGCTGCACTAAGGTCCAGTAGCACTAGGACTGATGTTTTACCTGAATCTGTGTTTAGGCGTATGTCATTGGAAACTTTAATGAGAGCTGTTTCAGTGAGATGATTTGCCCGAAAACCAGACTGAAAGTAATCAAAATACCCATTTGATGTTAGGAAGGTGGTTAATTAAAGACTACTTTTTCAATAATTTTGCCAATAAAAGGTAGATTGGATATGGGCCTGTAATTGTTTAGCATGGAGGCATCCAGGTTATTCTTCTTGAGAAGTGGCTTTACAACAGCTGTTTTCAGTGACTTAGGAAAAGTGCCAGACAGCAGTGATACATTTACAATTTGAAGGACATCCGCCGCTATGAGGTGAAAAACAGTTTTGAAGAAATTGGTAGGCAGAGTGTCTAAGACACATGTGGAAGAGCTGAGATTCTGTACCGTTTTTTCAAGTGTTTCGTAGTCTATCAAGCTGAACTCTGACATCAAGTTTAGTTTCCCTCTGTTTGTTGCTGGAAGTTCAGGTTGTTGAATTTGTAATTGAGCAGATATGTTGAGTCTGATTTAGTCAATTCTACCTTTAAAAAAAGATGAAAACTCATTGCATTTATTAGTTGAGAGAAGTTCAGGCGCTAATTGTGAGGGGGGATTTGTTAACTTATCAACAGTTGAAAATAGAATACGAGAGTTATTTGAACTTCTATTGATAATGTTAGAAAAGAAAGACTGTCTTGCTTTGCATATTTCAGAGTTATATGTGCGGAGCATCTCTTTATGGATTTCATAGTGGATCTGAAGATTGTATTTACGCCATTTTCTTTCAGTCTTCCTACACTCTCTTTTTAGAAGTTTAACTGCTGGATTTTGCCTCCATGGTGCTTTCTGTTTGTCCTTAACTTTCTTGAATTGTAATGGAGCAATGTCATCCATAATGTTTGCCATTTTTGCATTAAAGTGATCAAATAAGTCTTCAGAGTCTGACAGTTGACTTGACTTTAGTGAAAGTGCTTGCTCAAAGAGAGCACTTGTCTGATCATTTATGATTCTCCTTTTTACCATCATAGCTGTGTTTTGAGTGTGTGGGGACATAGACACATCAAAGAACACGCAGAAATGATCAGAGATGATCAGAGTGCATGTAGTCTGCACGGGTATGCCAAGCAGACCTAGGAACCCTAAATGGCATGGGTGCACTCAGTATAGTAACAATGTATGTTGTCATATTCACCTCCGTCTCAGCAGATATGATCTGTTAAAGTCTTTCGGTGTGAGTAAAGAACATATTGTTTTGAGTATTTTTGTGCAACACACTGACAAACCCGTGTGTACAAGATAATTTGATTCTGCGGTAGCGCTTGTCTTGGGGGATGATGTGCGTAGATGTAACAGCTGCCTGTGTGTGTGTGCAGTAGCTTGTCAAGGTCAGAGTCACCGTCTTGTGTGTCCCCAAGGCTCTCAGCCGCTTTGGTCAAAGGTGTCGGTGCAAATGAGCACATGAAAATGAAAATGTCATTAGCTCTCGTCTGATCACCCCACGGCCTGGACAATGCCACTGATTGAAGCCGGACCAAAGACCTTGTGATTAAAGTGTGGGCCCAACCTGCGTTCACCTGGGCTTTTAATGACCGAGTGCACTCAGGCCTGGAGACTGAGAGCTCAGGCATCTGAACAAACTCATGAATTGCAGAATTACATGAATTTCCTGATTGTGCCAGTCATATTTCCACATCAATTCATGAGACCCATCTAAATGTAATGTGCTCGGGAAAAATATTGAATAGAAACTGTTCTATTCACCCTTGCTGTACATATATAATGTAAGACCTTTCTCCTAATGAAGCGTGCCTTGTCTATGGACAGCTCCGTGTGGCTGGCGCAGTCACATGGTCATGTGGAGGAAATGAGGAATGACCGGCTCCTCAACTCTCCCTCATGTGCATATTCTCATCCCTTCTTCTTCCCCAGACTCTTTGGCTTCTCTTCCCACCTGATTTTCTATTCCCCCTTTTCCTCTCTCTCTCCTTCCCTCCTGCGTTCCTCTCAGTCAGATGATAAGATTATTATGACCCCTCCAGCTAGGTTGGAGCAGGCCACGCTTCACTGTTCTGTCTTGGAACAACACCACCTGATTAAAGTGGTAATACTCCCTCTGGTTGCGGCTGACAGCCATAATTTACGCCGCGACAGCATAATATACCCCACGGCCCTGACACTGCACTGGGGAAAAAATTACAAGTTTCCTTTGAGCCACGCTATGGACCCTGCTGTCCATGATCAGGGGAGAGAGACAGAGAGAGAGAGAGAGGGAGAGAGAGAGAAACAGAGAGAGAGAGAGAGAGAGAAGCATCAGGCCAAGAAAAAGCTGACAGCTAGAAGAAAAAGATGAAGAAGAGAGAAAGACAGAGAGGAGAACAATTGGTGGTGTGGATTGTCTGCCCACTCCCTAAGAGCACCTCTGTCTGACATGCTCAAAGCCCCTGTGTCCTGGTGAAGCGTTATCCACCCTGACAGCCGGCAATGACCACCACACCACCCCACCCCACCCCCCAACCCTGCCGCCCTTGTGCATGTGATAAGGACTTGAACCTGTAGCTGCCTTCGCCTCCTGTGCAATCCGTCAACTCAATCACCTCATAGCATTGTCGGCTCCCACAATCTTATTATCTCTCATTCAGCTTTATAAAGAACAAAAATCTTTTTTCTTTTTTCTTTCTAAAGCATCAGGAGCTTCCCTCTCATTTGGAGATCGTAATCGCTCTGTCTTGAAGTATTAATGGTACACATAGAAGCAGAGCCGGAATTTACATGAGAATTAATCATTGTTCTCTATGGAAATTCTCCTCCAATTAAACAGGCGTCTGATCCTCTTATTAATGAGTCACATTAAAGTTGCTCCCTAAGCTGCAATCCTGAGACGCAGCCCACCTGTTCCATACCGATAAGGCCCTCCATTACCTATGTAAATCTAACTTTAGTTCTGCCCCACTGTGCATCCCCCCCGCTAGCGGACCCAGAATGCACCTGGCCAGTGTCGCAGCATTCCGACGGTATGGAACTACCCCTGGCATGCTCGGGTGTTATTTTGTTTGTTTGTTTCGTTTGGAAGGCGTCTGACAAATGGACTGGAGGGCAGCCTAATGGTCTCCCGTCTCCTGAGCAGTTCACTAGTCGTCTGCTCCTCTCCTGGGCGGGGTTCAAGCAAGTCCAAATTGTTAAAATAACATTCAAGTTAAAATGAAAAAACATCTGGTTCACATTTTGAAAGGGTATAATATTAATATTACAGTTGCAACAAAATTACTATGTCCTAAATGTATTCCGGCCTAACCTGATGCTATGATTGCTATCCTACAGAGTGCTAAGCTATAAATGCAGTAATTAGATCAGGGTTCAGGCTCAGGGCTTCTCAGTTTAATCCAGGCCATTCTTTCCTCGCAGACTTGCCCAGAGTCGTTTTGTGTGTGTGTGTGTGTGTGTGTGTGTGTGTGTGTGTGTGTGTGTGTGTGTGCCGTTTAGAGAGACAAACCAGAGTGTTGGTGTGCAACAGTGGCTCCAGCCATCTTGCCGCAGGCTAACATTTCCTCACTAAGATGTTTGAGTCCGCCTCACACTGAACCACACCATTAATGATAGCAGTGTTGTACCACACGGCGCCTGCAGGCTCGAAAGCCCACACAAGAAGATAAAAGACAAACTGGTCATTCACTCGCAAACAAAACAAGAGAGAGAAGTGGGACAAACAATACGAGTGTAGGAGAGATAACTAAATTGCCTATTACTGTTAATGGAGTCTGGCCGTGTGGGTTTGTATATGTGGAGCTTTTTACGTGTACTGAAGTTGTTCGCTGGCTTTAGGCAAGGATTTGTCCCATTGATTGCTCTGTGCTGACAGCAGGGACTGATTGAGAACAACACTGTCTATCCAGCTCAGGGGCAAACTGAAATTGAAACAGAACTGTGTCACTGGAGGGACAGATGAGCAAATGTTTGGGGCTGAGCTACCAAGTCCAGAGTCACTTGGCTTTACAGTCAGGCTGTTTCAAAGAAATTGAACTTGGCCATCAGTGTTGCAAATATCCAGGAAGTAAGCTGTATGCAGGAGTGAACTGACACTGCAATGGCAAGGGTGGCATCTGATACATGGTGCACACCTTGGAAAATGGATGATTATCAGACAAGCTCCGTCCTAAAGGAAGGTCTGCTTGGCATGACAAAGGTGTGAGATTGACAAGCAATTGTTTATTGTCAAGTTTTTTATTAGTTCTAGAAAGTTCTACTTTCTCCATAACCCCCTCCCTCTCTCTCAAGTTCAAACTCAAAAGGTGTTTTATTGGCATGACTGATAGACACTAATGCCAAATGAGTACTACATACAGGACAAGATCATAATAACATTAATAATAGGTACACACATTGCCTGATACACAAAAACATGCACAATATCTCTCTCTATCTCTCTCTGTCCAACTAGGATACAAGAACTGAAGGACCTTGGAGAGCTGTCACCACACTGGGACAACCTGCGTCGTGAGGTCATCACACGCTATGACCAGGTCATCAGAAGCTACCAGGAGAATCTGGAAGAGCTAGACAAGCTGACAGGTCAGTCGAATGTAATGGAGGCAGACTGAGCTAGCGTGCTAGTTGCCTGTGTAAATCCTCACAGCTCTAACCTTAAGAACGCTTCTGACCGCTGAGTTGGAAGCCTGGGCTTTTAGCTCAGTGGTTAGAGCGTTCGTCTCCCATGCCGGTGTGTGTGTCAAGGTGGCGGGTTCGAGGCCCGTGAGCGGCGAACGAACCAACCTTGTGACACAAACATCGATGTTTCAGATCTCAAACGGTCCTTCTGCGTTTGATCCTTTGAAGTTAAATACTTCAAAACTGATATGAAAAAGTTGCCTTGGGATAGGAGGTATGCAATTACGACGAATTAAGAAGACAGTTTAGAACTCGAAAGGATATTGAGACAGGCATCCACTTCACTGTGTCCTTTTATTTACTCATCATTTTACAGGAAATGTTCAGAAGTGATACTGGAGCACTTTCAGTAAGATCAAGGAAAGCTAGAATGCTTAACTCAACAGTTCCAAATCCATTACAATAGCTAAGACATTCTGATCACAAGCCAAACAAGGGGATGGGAAACAATGACATGCAATAAGGAACGTCTAACATAGTGTTTTTGTAAGAAACCAATAGCTACTGATAACACTGTTAATGCCTTGTTCTTGTCTGTTCTGCCATTTTTGTTTTAGCACAGGCAGAATGGCGAGCATAAACACATACATAAACAGACAAACACATACATAAACAGACACACACACACACACACACACACACACACACACACACACACACACACACACACACACACACACACACACACTTATTCTCAAAAGCAACCACATAATTAAGCTCACCAAACAAACAAACAACCACAAGACTCAGAAAAAAAGTATTCTGTTTTCCACCGCCCAGAACTCGTTCCCTCCCGTTTCTTTTTTTTGTTTTTTTTTTCCATTTTGTCAGTCCCTGTAGGGGCGTGCAGCTCTCTCTATTCCCTTCTTGTTTGTGTTGTGGATGCCAGTTGCCTCGCGGATGTCCTTGGTCACCAAACAAAATAGACTCGGTCTTCATCTGTATATCTCTCCGGCTGATTATCTGCGGTATGTGCCTCTGCACAGCTCCATGCGTCTCTTTGGCTTGGCACCAGACGGCGCCTGGGCTCTGTCGAGATATGCCAGGTGAGGGACACGTTGGCGGGAAGGGCTTCAAAACACCTCGCTAACGTCTCTGGACTGTGAATCTGCGGTTGGCTCCAAGTTTGACAGCAGGCAGAGGGGGGGAAGCGGAGAAGGGGGGAAAGTGAAACCTCGTCGTTTTTTGATGCCCCGGGTCAAGTAGTAGCAGAAATGATTGGAACGTGCCTGGCTAATTGGTGAATAATTGATGTGGGCCGATTGGATTGTGACTCCTTGTCTGTCTGAGTGTGCGGTGACATGCTCTCTGGAGGGGCCGCGTCGATTGGTTTTGTCGATCGCTCGCCTGCCCCTGACTCTCCCCTCCCCTTGTTGATGACCACTCTCTCTCTCCCTCATTTACAGCACGCTGATTGTCTCCGTCTCTGCATCTCTCAGCTCTTCTCACATCTCATGTGCTTCACACTCATCTCTCTCTCTCTCTCTCTCTCTCTCTCTCTCTCTCTCTCTCTCTCTCTCTTAGTCTGTCTCTATCTATCTATCTCTTTTCCTGCTTTTATATATCCTCTCCCTCCTCTTTGCTAGTTTGGTTGTTACTATGGCAACAAAGTTTCTATCTGGATTGCTTTGAGGTGACAAAAGGGGAAGCAGAGTAATCTGATAGCTGAAGTGTTTATGCGCTGTTGCTTCCTCCTGACAAAAATATCAGCTCTCGGTTTGTCGTTTTCCTCTGAGTGTGTGTGTGTAGATGGAATTAGGTGTCATACACACAAACAAACATGGCCAGGCTGCAACAAATTGTCAGCCCCCATGAGTCACACATACATCTTCACACACATGTACAAGAGTTCCAACAAACACGTGACAGTTTATTAAAGACCCTCCTCAGTTCCAATAGTCCTCATAGAACAACATTAACATTTGTTTACACAACTCGAATTCGGTTCAGGGCTCTATTGTATACCTTGACTGCGATTTGCATCCAACTCCCCTCACACACACACACACACACACACACACACACACACACACACACACACACACACACACACACACACACACACACACACACCTACACATACAGAGTTATGGAAAATAAAGTCAGCTCCGAAAAAAATCTGTCAGATTGAATTTTGCGGCTCAGACAGAATCCCGATGGACAGCGGCAGCCGTCTGGCCCTGGCGGTGGGGGAAGCTGATCACCTGGGTTGATCGATGGGCTGGACGCAGCTCTGATGAGGTCTCAGCGAGGGCTGTCACAGCGGCCTGTGACGGATGGTGACAGGAGTCGGAGAGAGAGCGGAGGGGAGGGTGAGCCTCTGGTCCCCTGACTGGGCCAGCTGCTGGGCAGCAACTTCACTGCTGATCTCCTCTGTCACTCTCTCTCTCCCTCCCTCCCTCCCTCCCTCTCTCTCTCTGTCACTCCCTCTCTCCATCCCTCCCTCCCTCTCTCTCTCTCTCCCTCCCTCTGTCTCCCACTCCCTCTCTCTCTGTCCCTCTCTCTCACTCTCTCTCCCTCCCTCCCTCCCTCTCTCTCACTCTCTCTCCCTCCCCCTCTCTCTCTTCTTCCCTCTTTCTCTGTCCCTCTCTCTCACACTCCCCTCCCCCCCCCCTCTCTCTCTCTGAGTTGCTCAGATTATCTTTGTGTGATTTTGTGGCATTAGTTGTGAGGTATTATCCTCTGTCCCTCCGCTGTTTTTCCCTCCATCTGTCTGTCTCCTCCTCTCCATCCACCTCTCTCCATCTCTGTCATGTCCCCTTCATGGCACGGCCTTCTGAAAACATATGCTCTACTCCGACCATCTCGTCTTCAGCTCTCAATGCCCCATCTCTAGGACTGTCTTCCTTTCTTTTTATTTCTCTCTTTTCTTCTTTTTCTTTTCTCTCTCTCTCTCGCTCCTATGCGATGTTAGCCCCTTTCCTCAGACGGCGCCTCTGGTGAGACTCGCCACTAATCCCCAGAAGCCCTGCGTCTGCAGCCCATTAATAATGGATGCCACTGTTATTACAGATGACGCTAGAAGGAACACAGCTGTGTGGGCTGGGCACCTCCTGATGCTGGGTTTTGGTGTTGTGTGTGCTCACCACTCAACACATGCATGCACACACACACACACACACACGCACACGCGCACACACACACACATACACACACAAACACAATCCATCTCTGGTGCTGGTGATTCAGAAATTCAGATTGATATTTCTGCTGGATTTGTTCTATAATCACACAGGACTGACCTGTATGCACATTCATACAGATGCCCCTTAATGACGGCCTCTTTCAATCCCTCTCTCTCTCTCTCTCTCTCTCTCTCTCTCTCTCTCTCTCTCTCTCTCTCTCTCTCTCTCTCTGCCTCTCTCTCTTGTGCCCCTCCACGTTCATGAATTAATCAGCGCCACTCTCGCTGTTCTCTGGCCAGTGGAATTAGAGTCTCCTAATCCTTTTAGCGTAGCGTGAGTCTCTCAGCCCGCCGCTCGCTTCACCTTGCATCCGCCTCGGCTCTGCGGTCCCAGCCACGCCGCGCGCTCAGGAGCAGGGAGTTTGAATCAGGGACCCGCCGAGTTATCTGCCCGGGACTCGCGGGCAGCCAGGATAAGTCCTTGGACCTGCAGTCCAGGAGCTTTTGATAAGTCTCCCCCATCCATCCGGCCATGTGTTAAATTATGCTAAAAGATCTGAGCGGCTGAACCTTCGACCAGTGATCAATAGCGGTGCGCGTGTCTGTCCCTGAGGTGTGGCCCTGCCTAGCGCCAGCTGGCCTCCGCGGGGCTCATTAAAGCTCACGCCCCCACCCTTTCTCTCTTTTCTCCACTCTCCTTCACTGGACACCATCACTTCACCCGCACACACACACACACACACATTACACACACACATACATCTGCACTCGCATTCACAGAAGGAAAATAAATATGGAGGAGTGAGCAGAAGATCTGTCCAAGTACTGCTGACTGCACAGCATGCGGGAGCTTCTAATAGAAATGTAAAACCCTGTCAGTGGGAGTCCCCCCGTGATACCCCCTCACCTCTCACACGCAGAGCCCACTGAAGTGGAATCATGTCCACTGGAGATGACCCATCCACAGGAGGCAGGGGGGGGGGGGTGGATGGGTGCCTTCCATGAGTGGTTGCTTTTAAAAATCCCAGGTCTCAGGGCGCACAGCTCACCCGCCTCCCCGTGTGTGGTGTGTGTGTGCCTCCGAGAGCTGGCCCTCTCATGCCTGGCCTGCCCTCTGGCCATCTGACCACCTCCTGCTGACCCCACACTCGTCCACCACACTACTCATCCACCACGCCCGCAACCCCCCCCCCCCCGCCTCCGCTGGCCGGCCTCTCCGCTGCCTATCCGCTCCTCTGATGATCACAGACAGGCCACAGCGCTCTGGAGCTGAGCTCTCTCTCCACCTGGAGCTCAGCGCACGCATGCTAGTGAGCTGCACCAGGGACAGACTTGGCCCTGAGTCTGCTGTGGGTCTGATATGATTACACAGACTCGCTCACATGAATAAGGGGGGGGTCGACGGGGGCTGGTCTCGACAGAGAAGAACCCCCTCGGTGAGGTTGTTTTTAGAACTGGGAGGAAAGCTTTATTTATAGAACTAAGTGCATTTGCACTGTGCTTGCCAGGCAGGTGAATGTGATGATAGTACCTAGCCGACTGTTTTTATGTGCTAGAGAGAGACTTCCTTCTGTCAATGCAGGGTCTACTCCCTCTAAAAGTGCAGTGGTGAATGCTCCACAGAGATCCGCTCGGTCAAAGGTTTTTAGACAATGTCTGTATCTTTCTCTGCTAACAATAGAGCTTAGACAAACCTTAGGCAGGCAGACACAGAGAAGAGAGAGGAAGAAAAGATATTGTTTCTGTGGTGAGCCAAGTGTGTGAGTGGCACTTCAGACACCATCTTAGCAGCTGGGGGTCACACCCCCACCACCACCCACGCACACACACACACACACACACACACACATGCACCCTGCCCCATACACAGACACACACCTGGGCAAACAGATGGGGGATCTGATGGGGGCTTAGCCCCATCATTAGCCTGAGTCCCAGGTGGCCCACCAGACTGACAGGCAGGGAGCCCCCGTCCCTCACCACTCCGAGGCGCCCAGGGCTGGTGTGTTAGAACGAGAGGAGCAGTGGCACTGTTGGCATGTTACTCACAGATGGTAGTAATATGGCGTGGCACCGTTCAACAAAACATGGCGTCTTAAGTGCTCAAAGTGGCAGGTAAGCAGGTCAACAGAGAGCCGTGGTTAAAATGGCATGCTGTCCTATTGCACAGTGGCGGCTATCTCAGCATGGCAGTGTCATTTCATGTGGTTGACAGGGTGGTTCCTTTACTGTTCCAGCCAGGTGCTGCTGCTAAACAGGAACGTCAAATGAAGAGAAGCATCAGAGACGGTGTCCATTGTGCTCTTCATTGTGCTGAAGAGACAAAATGTGAACTGAATGTAGATATGGAAAATCAAATTTAAATTTTAAGCATCTCAAATCTCTCTGGGAAGGCTGTTTAGCTGTGTGTGTGTGTGTGTGTGTGTGTGTGTGTGTGTGTGTGTGTGTGTGTGTGTGTGTGTAGAGTGGCAGGTAATCAGTCATATTAAAATGATTACTCTTCAGGGGTTTGAAGAGATGTGATGTCTCAGCACATGTAGATGGACTGACTGTACAGAGGCCGTAGAGAGCTGTGGGCCCCATGCAGGTACATGTACCCCTCCTCTCAGCTCTGACACTGAGGACTGATACGTACAGCACAGAGGTGTCAGTTATTCACCTCCATTACCTTTTAACAAGCAAGAACAGACTGCAAAAAGGAATGGGGAAAAATACCACTCATCATTGTCCGCTTCTGGGTTGACTTGGTTTGTTTAATGTTGCTGTATATATGTATATATATTTATTTATCAAGTGTCTGCCAGTTTGAACATTCTTCTCATTTAAATACCCCCCTTTCTCTCTACGCCACTTCCATCACGGCCCTCTACCATGGCCCAGCACACCAGTCAGCTGCCTGTCAGATCTGGGGGATTATGGGCGTGTTCTCCTAGAAGGTTTAGTGTCAATTCAAGCCAGTTTTTTTTTTCAGCTCCATTAGCATGCGTCAGATATCAGCTGGAACTGGAAGTATAGGACTCTAGATGCAAACCATGATTTCCAGCCCAACTGTAAGCCACAAAGACTTGGATTTATCTTCCTGGGCCTTTTAATTGGATGTTTTGTATGAAGCAGGCACTGTGAATGCCACTAATAAATAAATAAATAAATAAATAAAAAATGTAATTGTAGATTAAACCTCATGCTGAACGGCTTATAACACAAATGAACAGATCTTTATGCAGGCTTATTGGAAATCATATTCATTGGACTTGATCAGTGAACATTGAACAGTGTCCACAACCATTAAGGGTATTATATTACTGTTTCATACACAAAGAGTATATCAGGTCAAATTGGCAACATAGACACTCTCGGGTTTCATCAATGTTTATTTTTGAGAGTAGGAGCGTGATGTCAGTAATGAGCCCCACCATGGCTCTGAGCGCTGAAGTGGCTGTGCTCACTTTTAAAGCCTTTGTTAAAGCCCGAGTTTGTTTTGTTTGGTCTTTTGATGTTTCATTTAAATGCTTTGTAAATTTAATGAGGTTGTCTTGGCGGCGCAGAAAACTGCTAATGGCATCTGTGGGATACGCAGTGGATCAGTGACTCCTTCTCAGCCTACTGAGCTGTCTGGCGGTCCACCCAAACACCAGACACATTCCCTAACCATTTTAGCAGCTTGCCACCAACTTCAGATGTCTATGCCTGGCTGTTGTGTGTTTTAAAATACTCAGATGGCTCAATCCCACACTGTGCTTGCACTGAAGACCTGTCACCACTAGTTATGAATGCTTGTGTGGGTTGTGTGTCAGTAGTGAATATACTGTACATAAAGCATTACTAACATAATTTAACTGGCTACCTTTTCTCTTATCTGTGTTTAGGACCCTCGTTTAAACCCAGCTGCAGCAAAGCGCAGAAGTATCTGGAGTTCATTCCAATCAACCTGCACACACAGAGGATGAGGGTCACCTGCCCCAGGAAAACAGGTATGCCACCCCTACCTGACCAACTCTGACCTTCTGTGACCTCCTCCCCTCTCTGTCACACACACACACACACGCACACACACACACACACACACACACACACACACACTCACATAGTCCTGTACTTGAGACTGACTCCAGAGTAAAAGTTACATATCTCCTCTCCTCTTTATGAGACACTAAGAGAGAACAGTAAGAGAAAGAGGGCCCAGGAGAGAGACAGAAAAAGAAAGTACATGAGAGAATCCAATGGAGGTAGAAGAACATGACACACACTGAGCTTAGTACAAGAGGAGAGAGAGGCAAAGAGCATGTTAGACAGAGGGATGGAGGAAGGGAAGGAGGCGAAATGAGAAGAAAAGTGTCTTGCTGTCTTTCTGGAGAGTCTTCTGGGTACTGCCCTCTCACGCTTCGCTTCCTGCCTTGTCAAGATGGCGTCAGGCGGCACAGTTAACGTGAGAGGGGTCACGGGGGGATGGTTGGGGCTGGACACTGGCTGCTGCTGGCTGGACTTTAATGCAGGCAGACAGGAAGGCGACTCACTAATTAGGACCCCACACGTCTTCTGAACAAAATTCACATGGGATGGCAACTACTTCAGCAGATTCCACATGCAGACACACGCACTCACACACACGGCCACAGACATACACACTCTCTACCTTCCTTCATAAAAGCCTGCTAGTGCATGTGCCCAGTCCATTGCTGTCACTGTGCATTATCTTCAATCAGCTGAAACTTGGCACCTTGCATAGATGGTGAGCAGTGCACACACACACACACACACACACACACACACACACACACACACACACACACACACACACACACACACACACACACACACAGTCATGAAAACGAATGCTTATGTAAACTCACAGTGGACATCGCTGTGTAAACCCTGTAAACAAAAACCAAAAACTGAACATGAAGTCAGACTGTATGCTACCTACATTCAAATGAGACAAGGGACATGACAAATGACAAATGTCACAAAAATGAAGAAAAATAATCTGAACAGAAAGCTGTTTGGGTGAACACAAATGCCTGAGCTGGCTTTTGTCCATGCCTGTGCCCCTAGAAAAATACCTGTCTTGCCGTCTGAAAGAAAACCTGTAGCACAAATGAAGCTCAAAGTCAGTGTGTGTCTGTGTGTGTGTGGCATTCTCTCCAGTCATTGTTCATTAGTCTCAATAGTCACAGTGACTGCACTGTATTGGACAATGAGAAGCATCCTTCAGCGTCTTGCCTTCATTGCCAGCGTGTGCGGAGCCATATTGTCTTCTGATCTCCACACTCCTCGTGTGGCTGCCCTGCTCTGATCTCTCACTAGAGCCCTTTATCTCTGAGGCCATGCATACTGCACGCATGGAAATGCAGTGCTATAGAAATGCATAGCGTGCTTTGCCCCATTTCTCTCCAAAATGAAAAGGAAAACCTTGGACAACTTGTTTTTTGTCTCCTGCCGGCTGCTTCTGGTCTCTGCGGTGGGGAGGGGGGTGATTGTGGAAAGGATGGGAGCTTTCTTTGCATATTGATCACAAGGATGAACTTCAGAGTGAATAAAAGTCAGCCTTTCAGAATTTCACAAATGTGATGGAGCGACTCACAAGAGTACAACCTGCGTTGCAGTGAAAAGCCCAGGAGCACTTCAGACATCCATTCAAACAGCAGTTTCATTTTCTCTCTCTCTCTCTCTCTCTCTCTCTCTCTCTCTCTCTCTCTCTCTCTCTCTCTCTTACTCTCTCTTTCTTTCTCTCTCTCTCTATTTTTTTTTCTCTCTCTCTCTCTCTCTTCCCGCATCGCCCTTTCTGTTAAACTGACAATGGGTTAAGTATGAATCAGTCACTCTCATCTGGACTCGACAGCAATCAATTCCTCTCCTGCCGCGAGGTCCTGTTGTGCTGGAGGACAGCGTGCATGGCGGGAAGTGTGTGTGTGTGTGTGTGTGTGTGTGGGGGGGGGGTTGCCATGGTCAGTTGGAATAATGGGGCCAGAGTGATGGAGAGAGGCAGAGACAGAAATCAGAGGGTCAGATCTGGGCTTAAATTGGGCTGCGCGTGAGTGATGTCTGGAGTAGTTACAGTGGGCCAAGGCCAGCGTGGAGCCAATTAGAGTGTGTGTGGGAGAGTGGGGGGAGAGCCCCAGATGAGGTGGAGGTGTGAGGGTGGATTAAAGAGATTACAGATCCCCATCATCATTACAGAAAACAGAGAGGCTAAGGAAGCCCAACGGGGAGATACAGAAAGGAGCATTTGAGACATTGTAAAGAAATCCAAGCATCATTAAGCCAACTCCTGGTCATGGTGGTTGGGGGACTAGAATCCTGTGGACATCACCGACATAACACTTGTCACCTTGGCAACCTGACCACCCCGTCCACACACTAGAGACTCTTCTACATGTCATTATAAATAAGAATAGTCATTACTTGCTGTCAGGAAAATCACCAAGTGGTGCCCCCCTGTGGCGAAGCATGCGAAGAGCAACTCATTATAGGACTCTCCACTGACCAGGCTCTATCTAACTGCTCCATGCTCCTGCCACTGCAGTCTCTCACTGATGCCCAGTCTACATGTCCACCGCAAGTGTCACATGATGACCAGCGCTCATCGCTCACCTTGTCAAGCTCATGTAGCCCAGGGGTCACTGCAGAGCTGCGAAGCACACAGCAGCTGGGTGGGTTTGAGTGTCCTGCAACCCTAGACTAGGACTGATTTCTTTGTAATAACACCAGGAGAGACTACACATGGCGCTAAACTGTACAGCTACATCTACACTGAACTGAATTTACATGATGGAAGAGAAGCCAAAATAACGCTAGAGTTTAGGAGGAGTAGAGGGCGAACACCAGTTATTTATTCTGAAATTGTAAGTAAACACAATAGCCTGACACAGCATGGCAGAGTTATGGTGTTAATGTTAGTGCTTGTGATCGAGTTTGGAAGACATGAGGATGGGGTTGTGTTTGAGTTGTCTTGGCAAGGTCTTTTCCTTGTTAGCTACTCCTGCTGACCATAGCGGCTGGACACTGGGATTTGGAGTTCTGTAGTGTGTGTAGCTGAGGTGTCGGGACGCTCCGCTTGACTGTCCATCTCTGTGTCCTCCACAGATGCCTTCTATGACATCATCACAGTGGGCGCTCCGGCGGCACACTTCCAGGGCTTCAAGAGCGGCGGCCTGCAGAGGCTACTGGGCCGTTACGAGAACGAGAAGAAGAGGTGAGAACATGCGCACGCACGCACGCACACACACACACACACAGACAGATATTCACACACACGCACAAACCGACACAGATATTCACAGAAACACTGAAAACACACTGAAAATGGGTGTGTTGGCTGTCTCAGAGTGTGGGGTCTCACTGATACAGACACACACACACACACACACAGGCTCAGGGCAAGGTGTTGCAGCACACAGCAGCTTTAGAAGACGTGCCAAGAGATGAAGGAATGGGAACACACATGCGCACACACTTAAAAAATTAGACATCAGGAGGAAGTAAAAAGGAACACGTACACACACACACACACACACACACACACACACACACACACACACACACACACACATCTCACACAAGACGTATTGTGGATGACCTCAGCGAGTCACCCTTTAAAAGCTGAGGCTGGCACCGATTCCCCCAGCGTGTCCTCGTCAGGCAGGAAGTACATGAAAAGGCAATCCTGAGAGCAGGGGCATGCGCTCAATTATCCTGCCCAGCCACCGAGGCCCCGGCCTGGGCACTGATCAACAGCCCACCTGGGACCCTCCACCCTTTACCTACCCTTGGAACATGCTTATCTTCCACCTCCTCCATCTTACCCCCACCTCCTCATCCTCCACCTCCTCCATCTCCCCCCACCTCCTCCTCATCCTCCTCTCTCCCCACTGAGCCCCATCCCAGCACATTTCATTGTGCTAGTCTCCACCTGACAAGGTATACAAATGTGTGTGTGTGTGTGTGTGTGTGAGTGAGAGAGAGAAAGAGAGAGAGAGAGAGAGAGATAGAGAGAGAAATTGTGTGAGTACAGTGCCACACTTACATAGGAATAGAATCACTTCCAGGCTCGGACTGGTAATCTGTACAACCGGTGGGCTGGTCCACATGTGGGCCGGTGACCTCCGGGATTTGTTTTTATTTTTTTATTTAGTTATTTAGCCTATTTGCGGCCCGTCATGTAGACCTAGGCTTAGCCTATAAATGCAGTTGCATCCATTTGGATTGGGGGGTGACAGGTCAATCATTTTGGCCTCTTCATGACAGGTTCAGTGTGTGTTACGATCGCGCCCCCCTGTCCCACCCCTCAAGTGGATTTGTCCAAGCAGCCGCTTGGTTTGTGTGGAAATATAGCCTACGAGTCCATGCATGGTAGCCTAGGCTATATAAGTGCCCTCCGCTGGCTGGTGTTCACATCATCGCAGTTTAACAGTAAACAGCAATCAGAGGTGTCTAATTTTATTCCATAAATATATTGTTTTTATAGACGTAAGTTGCACGCGCTACGAAGAGCTTCCATTTACTGCACCATTTACTGTAGGCTACTGTAGTGCGGTTTGTCTGTCAACATAAAAAAAACTCGGGGTACCTACAATTTTCGCACAACTTGGTGGAAAAGCCTATTCATGTTTGGACTTAAAAGGAACTTCAAAGTATTTCCCATATAGCAGCCTTTTAGCTCACAACGACAGTGAAAGTGGAACTTGGAAAGTGGAAGTCTCTCCACCGAGTGTTACATTAGATGCACAATCAATCGCGAGTCGATGCACGTAAAAAATATCAACTGGTAGATTAGTAACAAAGGTACAGTAGCCTAATTTTGCAAAATGTGATGACACACAAACTTGGGCAAAAACGTTTAGTATACACGTGTGGTGATAGCCTACAGTTAATGTGAATCTCTGACTATAACCAATGTAGAAGATTTGCACCAAATAGGCCTAACTGTGGTTGTGTTTCTACAACATGTTGGCACAAATCATAATTATAACTAACTGGGAACAGGCAGATTACATCTTTATAGTTGGCCATATAATGACATACTTAGGTTAATACTGTATTTCACCAGTTAGGGCACAAAAATGGCAAGTAGCTGCACTGTGTAGCCTATCTTGACATGTCTTCAAGTTTTGGGTTACAATATACAGGTAGTGGGCTCTCTGTTGATTTTAATGAGTAGGCCTAAGCCTAAAGTTACAGCATTTCTATCACAATTGACCAGACTTTGACCTTTTGTCTTCTTTTAACAAAATTCTGGCTATGATTGTTCCTTGTATTGCATCGTGAGCCATCACTGCACCTACAGTATTGCATTCTACTGTTGTTAGCCTTAAGCCTAGCTCAGTCGTTATGTTGTACCACATCACCCTCCATTAGAAGTGCAATGAGCTGCATTGAGCATAATAAACTGCATTTAGAATTCCAAATCCATATTTCCAGATATTTTGGTAAAAGTAACTTAAAGGTAATACAATAGTAGTGTAATGCCTTACAATTCAGAGACAGTAAATTTTGCTGCTCTTATTTTTTTCATTATTATATGTGCCCTCTTATTTACTTACTTTTTTGTTTACTTGAATGTTATGTTTGTCTGTGGACTTAAATTGGTAAAATATGTCTTGTCTTCACCGTGGGATAGTGAGAAACGTAATTTCGATCTCTTTGTATGTCTGGAACATGTGAAGAAATTGACAATAAAGCTGACTTTGACTTTGACTTTGACTTTGACTTTGACTTTGACTTTGTAATATTATAATGTAATGAATTACTTTGAAATGACAGTAATAAGTAATACATAATATATTACGATTTTGAAGTAACTTGCCCAACACTGATTAAACCACATGTCACTGCTTGACTAAAGGAAAAATATAGGCTACTGAACATGCATGGAGATCGTCATAGTTGACAGAAATTACGATACTGATTATATAATAACCTATAGGTCCAAATTTAAATGTTTGGGTTCAGTTTATGAAGTGTTGCTACAGCATGATACTGTGTGTTTGTTATTTATGGGGTATGGGGGGGAATCAGGGGGGGGGTGGGGGGTGGGGGGGTCGTCGGTCCAGTAGTGGGCCGGTCCAGGAGAAAATTGCCAGGGCCGAATTTTGTTCCCAGTCCGACCCTGATCACTTCCATGAATAGAATATTCCATAGGACCCCAATCTCATGTGCTTCATTGTGTGTGTGGGTGTGTGTGTGTGTTTCTGTGTGTTTGTATGTGTTTTCATATACTGTACCCGCGTTTTCAGTCCGCCTAAAGAACCTTTATACTTCTGTATCTGCAGTGATTCAGTTCAGCCTTTGATTCAATTACCGCCTCCTGTTTTCTCACCCTATTTTTGCTTTCTGTTTCTCTCTCTCTCTCTCCCCCTGTCTCTTTGATGGTTCAGCCATGTTTAATTAGAGATCCTGTGTCTGTCGGTTGGGGACAGAAAGTCTAAGTCAGCAGCAGGAGTCTTGAGGAGGATCTGAGGTGGACTGTGTTGACGGCCTTATTTTTCTCCCAGGCCCCTTCCCTCTCTAATAAGCTGTGTGCAGTCATACAGTCGGCCTCTCTACTCCGTGATGTCCTTATGCCCTTTGATGTAAAGTTAGTGGCAAAATGGCACTACTCTCGTGAGTGACTATTTATAGTCCTGTTTGCCTGGGAACAGAGACTCGTTGTTTTAAGTCTTTTAACTGGTGCTAGACTGTGTGTTGCTGTACCCTGAGTGAAAGTGGCCCATAGTCCCCTGCCTGTCCAGGCTGCCTTTATGGTAATCCCCTTCCTAGGAAGTTGTGTTTTTAATGTGGATGAGGTAGAAGTATGCTGGCTCTGTCAGTATGTTGAGTTGTGTTAACCTGTTGGCTCGTTCATATCCTTGACAGCTCTACAGTGGCTCTCTTCATGAAGTGTTCTTCAAAGATTTGCAGAAGATTGCAAACAAGCCATAGAACTTTAAAATACTATTTGCTGTGAAGATCTACTGTATACAAACTTTCAAAAGTTCCACTTTCAGTGTGTTCTTCCATCGGTGTAGACTTGTGGACTTGGTGTGGACTTGGTGACGGTGTTGGGGTGTTTGCATTGTAGATAGGGGACTGCATTTTCCATCCCATGGTGCTTTTGCTCATTAAAAAGATCCAATTAGCCAAACGGGAGCTGGGAATGGCTGCGGACGGGAAGAGTTGTGCAGCGGCACACAAGCGGCTTTTCCATGCCCAAGTGCTCCTCCGCGGGGCAGCGCGGGGACGGACAGCCTCTCCCCAGCGAGCCCACACGATAAACACAGACAGCATATTTTCATAGAGTTCACTGGAGTGAAATCAGTTTCTTGGAGAGAGAGAGAGAAGGGAAAGGGAGAGAGAGAGAGAAGAGAGAAAGAGAGAGAGAGAGAGAAGAGAGAAAGAGAGATTGCATTGTGGACTAATCCGCAACTGAGATAGAGCACTTCCTCTTTTGTTTTATGTTTGACTTGGCTAATGACTCTCAGTAGCTTACATTTTTCCAATTTTCTGCCTCGCTAGGCAAGTAAGCCTCGGCAAAGCCCAGTGACGCCTGACCCCAGATCAAGTGGCTTGTCAGTCATCCACCAAAGTGTAACAAATATCGTGTGACATCACAAGTGACCACACAGGGCCATGGATGGCCGAGATGGCAGGTTTGGAACATCTTTGGACTGACCTGTATTTGTATGTATTGGTTGCTGGTAATGTGGTTTACCACTGTAAAGCGTTACTGTAAGCGTTGATATAAAAAGATTAATCTATTAAGCACAGAACATACAGACTGGTCTTGAATTTAAACCCCTGTATCTCTTCACTTCACACACACACACACACACACACACACACACACACACACACACACACACACACACACAATCCACATGAAACACATGAGATCTCTTGACCTCTCCTGACAGGCGTCCTTTTCTAAAAAGCCATTGAAAAAAAAAAAGAGCAGTCGGCTAGATTTGAAACTCTGCCATTCAAAGCAGTATTGATTCATCAAAGGGAGAGGAGCCGAGACAAAGCGGAGGAGAGACAGAAGTGCAGCGCTGGAGGAAAGAAAGGGCCGCTGGAAGAGAAATGGAAGAAAAGAAAGAAGAGGTGTCGCCACAAGCCCAATAAAGGAGCCATCCATCTTTGTTCCCATTACATTGTGCAGGTCGGAAGGGTGGAGGTGGAGGGCCAGGCATGGGTGGTGGTGGTTGTGGGTGGAGGTGGGGCTGATCTCATCACTGATGCATTATAGGTGATGTGCCATGGGTCACTCGCTCGCTGCTGTCCGCCAGGTACTGTTGCCATCGCCAACGCAGCCAATGGGCCGGTCGACTCAGTAGGACCAATCAATACGTCAATACACACACACACACATACACACACACACACACACACACACACACACACACTCTCAGCCTTGAACCTGGCCAGTTATCATTAATACATGCATCTCTTTCTGGAAAGGAGGCTTTATATCCTTTTAATTGTCCCCGGCAGGCATGGCTGAAGAGAGGATCCCTCTTTTAAAAGCCCCTACAGTGTACAGTCAGATGAATGTGTGTGTGTGTGTGTGTGTGTGTGTATCTAGGTATGTGCATCTGTCAGTTCAGGAATGTTGATGTGCCGTTAGAGGCTGTTTTATGAGAACTAAAACAGGCACAACTCTGTGTGTGTGTGTGTGTGTGTGTGTGTGTGAGTGTGTGAGTGTGTGTTCTTTTTATGTGAATAAAGAGCATCAACAGACACAGCTGGTCACCGAATATATATTGCCCCTGTTTACAAGGTCAAGAGTGTCTGAGTGTGTGTGTGTGCGTGCTGTGTCCGTGCCAAGTTAGCTTCAGTCGACACAGGTGGTCACACCAATTACGCTGCCCTTATTGATGAGCTCAGCTATGGGTATGGGAACACTGCCCTGAAGGACATGCATGGTCACACACCCATGCAAAATAAGTTCTTGCTTTATAAGGTAGGGGGTCATGTAAACTAGTTTTTTACACTAGAATGGGATGTATTCTAAACTACAGTGAAATATAAATGCTTTGGATGCATTTTAGTGTTGCATTGGATTGTAATATTGAGTTTCTACATACAGTACTGTACATACTTCAGTGCATACTGTTTGTTGAGTCACTCGGTAGCACTTTATATTAAGGTGCACATATTCACCATTAACTAACTTACTAATATGTATATATTAGTAGCATATTGGCTCATTGTCATTATAAAGCATTTATTATAACCTTATTCTGCATGACCATATTCTAACATTACTAGACCATTAAAACTAAGAGTTTTGCTCAGTATGGGTCTTGTAAGGTGGTAGTACCACAGTCTTTCATAGGTTAAATTAACACACAGTAAGAGCTTACAGGACTGAACAATTAAATGGCGCCGCGTGCAAGAGCTGCTGAAAGATGCCAGTCAGGGCAGCTGCATAATTTCCACTGCTCTAGCAGTGAATTGATCCATGAATGTTGCACATCGTCTCATTGAGCGGCTCTGGCATTCACTTAAAAAAGCCAGCAGTGTGGACTGGCTTGTGTGAGCCAGCTTCACTCTGCTCCTTGTAGCATTGCCGCTGTTGTTCTCTCTGCCATCTTGGCTTCGCATTCAACTGACAGCCATGCTGATAAAGCAATTAAAGTCTGTCCTCGCTAACAAGCCTCTCTGAGCGTGACTCCCCAGCCTTCTCTCGCTGCACCAGGTGCCCCGACGTGCAGTCATTATCCACTGCGCTCGCAAGGCGCTGAGGGCCTCCTCAGCCTGTCGTCCCTCCCAAAGCTAACTTAACTGGCTAGCGTGAGGGGTTTTGTTATCTCCTGTTTCATTTTGAACTTCTCATAATCTGTAAGATAGAAGCAAGACAGGCTTCAGGCGTACATAGCCAAGCCCCTCACAGGAATATGCCAACTGGCTTGCCAAATTAATTACCAGAGCCTGGAAGTATGCGAGATGGACATTTTTCCCCCACACATTTTATTCTGGTTTCAGTTCGGCAATAGACCCAGCTGAATCATTAAGCTTCAATAAGCCCCCGTGAACATTTTCACTCTGATGACTTCCTTTAACGTCTCCCACCCTTGGCTGGATGGTGGTCAGCTTTCGGCTCAATACTGCGGCATCATGTTGGTGTGTGTAGGGGTAGCCTCTAGGGGTGTAAAGATTAACCGATTTGGCATTATAGGTTTCTGCATTAGGTCTACCGTTGGAACAAAATAAACCCAGAGAGTTCATTGATATGTAGGCCTATTTTATTCTTGTAGGCTATATGAGAAAAGGCCAAGAGTGTCTTAAGCACTGTTTTATTTTATTTCGGTATTGTCTTACCTCAACAAAGCTACAGCTCCATGAAAACAATCAGATATAACTCTATAAAATCTATAAGGTCTATAAAAAAAGAAAATGTATTTGGCTGCTGTGTTTGACTGAAATGTAGACTATTCTTTTTTCATTTCAATACAGTATATGAAACAAACCTCAGTTTAGATAATCATATTCACACATTTCTTTTGTCTAATTGACAACCATGACCATGATAACTGATAATATAAAATTAATGTGCACCTTGAGCAAATGATAAAAAATCTTTCAGAATGCTTTTTATTCTTAAACTGCATCGAATTGCATCGAATCGCATCGCATCAAATTGTACTGAATCGTTTTTTATGAACATGTATCTTTTCTTGTATCAAATCGTGCCCATGTATCTAGATGCGAATCGTATCGTCTTTTACATGAGCGATTCACACCCCTAGTAGCCTCTGTGGTAGGTCTCACTGTAGGAATAACTTGGAGGAAGAGAGAGAATGGGGGACAGTCAGAGAGAGAGAGAGAGAAAGAAAGAGAGAGAGAGAGAGAGAGAGAGCACAGTGTGAGGGCATTCTGCTGACCTATTAGAATATGTAACCCCCTTTTTGGAATGTGTCTTTTCTCTTTAAGTAAAGATCTTTGATTCGCCGCAAGCAGTGGTGGGTGGCTGTCCTCCCGGGAGCTAATTAGAGTGATGACTGGCCCAACTATTCCCCTACCGGCTGCTACAAGCAGTATACTTTCTCTCTCTCTCCTTTCTCCATCCCTCATTCGTTCAGTTGTCTCTTCCCCATGATCCACCTCTACTGTTCTGCTGTTCTGTTTGTGTTGAGGTGGGGGCAGTGCAGGTGTGTGGTCTGTTGTCCCGTGTTTGTGTTGAGGTGGGGGCAGTGCAGGTGTGTGGTCTGTTGTCCCGCGTTTGTGTTGAGGTGGGGGCAGTGCAGGTGTGTGGTCTGTTGTCCCGCGTTTGTGTTGAGGTGGGGGCAGTGCAGGTGTGTGGTCTGTTGTCCCGCTTTTGTGTTGAGGTGGGGGCAGTGCAGGTGTGTGGTCTGTTGTCCCGTGTTTGTGTTGAGGTGGGGGCAGTGCAGGTGTGTGGTCTGTTGTCCCGTGTTTGATTGCAGTCAAGGGATGCTAAGCCACCCAATCAGAGGCAGCAGGGTGGCCAAAGGCGCTGCTCAGCACGCCGCTTTGTTATTAGTCAGTTATGCCGCAGGGCAAGGCTGCAGGCTCTGGCCTACATAGAGAGGGAATGAGACACCCAATGAGAAGAAGTGCAGGGGGTGGAAGGAAGGAAGGAAGGAAGGAAGGAAATAAAGGCATAAATTGCTTCAGTACAGACGGATGAAGAGAGTGAGAAGGAGAAGACAGACACTGGAGACCAAAGAGAAGGAGATGCAGGAGGGAAGTTGCATATAAAGATGCTCAAGCCGTAGGCTGGACGTTGTCTGATGGATGGCTAGCCAGAGCGGATTGTTGGATGTCCCTCACTGACCTCACTCCCAGAGAAATCTAATGGGAGAAGATGAGGACCAGGATCCGTGGCAGATCCGTCCATAATTACTCATTGATTCTTTGTCACTTTTTTTCTTTCCACTGCCCAAGATCTTATGCCATTAAAAGCAGTTAAGAGCCAAGGAAAAGTGTTCTTATGTTTTTATGTTTTTCCAACCTAAGTATTTATTTTTTTGAAAATCTATCCTACTTTTGAAAGTGCCGAAGTGTTGAAAAGAGCTTATGCTTTGGGGGTTATTTGTGAATTTCCTTCAACTCAACAAATCAATTATCATTACTTTTACAAATGGACAACCTGATTACTCAGCCTCCAAAGATGCATGAACCTTTGGGCCACATTGATCCAGGCGGAAAAAACATGAATCTATTGAGTCTACCACCACATCAGTGGACCTTGGAAAAGTCTGCAGACTGCCATTGATTTGGTGTAAATACCACCCATTCAAACCCACATCCTCATTGATTTGGGTGTGCAGTCCAATAGAAGGCGTAAAACATAACTCTCGGCAACATTCCATGTGTCAGCGGCTGTGTGTTGCATGTAACATGTATCTCAACCTGGACATTAAAGTGATTTAGGTAAGGGATAATGTATTGTCCGCCGGTAATTATCAGAAAATAAGTCCCAACAGGGAGAACAGAACCCCGACATTATCCCGCTTATTACACGGCTACTTGCCAAAACGAGAAAAGAACCCTAACACAATGAATCTTTAAAAATTATTTTGCTACCGTTTTGTGTCTTCCGCTGACAAAATAAATAGTTCGCCACACAGATAGAACTTGACAGTTTCAGGTGTTGCGTGGCAACGTTTTTACTAGCTTACTTTCCCTTTCAATGAAATTCCATTGCAATAAGCGAACGGAATTCTTGAAAGATGTTAATCAACCCGTTGCCATTGACAGCGGTGATTATATACTTTGCCGGTCATTTATATAGATTTAACATAGGCCCGAACGTTGTGAATGGCCATTCATGTGAATGGAACTTTCTGCAGCACTCTGAACACAGGGCTCAATTAAGGCAGCCGTTCCTCTGGTGCATTTGTCATGAACATGGCGAAGCCACTTAAACCACAAGCCTGGATGTGAAGTCAGACACATAAAAGCAATTTTCTCCTCTTACAAATGAAGACACACAGACACCCATGGACACACTAACATTCAATCCCTCTATCGTTTCTCCAGTCAGGACTTGTAAGGATATGTCCCTTCATATTCTACCTTAGCTTATTTAAATCTCTGTACTGTACTTATTGTCCACGTGCAAATACACATCTATTGTACCACCTGCCTTTACCTGCATGTGACAAACTCTCTGTTCTAGTGTATTGTGTGTATCCCACTCGACAAAGGACACATGTACTGTAAATGGAAGAAGTAAGCAATGACAGTTATACCATTATTATACCATTATACGCTGAAGAAGGGCGCACAGCCCGAAACGTCCGTTGTTGGCGATTAAAAGTTCGAAAGAGAACTGACAGTGCGGTCCTTGCTTACTTCATACATTATCAGTATATGAGGGATTCAAGTTAAAACCAGCAAGTCAGTAACTGTGAGCGCATTGCTTCATATATACATGTGAATGGAAAACAGTGTAAAATGAATTAACCACCCTCCCCACCCCTCTCTGTCTGTATGCCTCTGTCCACAGCTACAGTACGGCGTACCAGTGTATCTACTACTCTCCGGAGCAGACGGCCAGGGCACGGGACGTGCTGGGCACCCTGAGCGAGCTGCAGCCCCTCATCGGCAGCCTGGCTGACCGCCTGCTGCAGGCCGCCCAGCAGCGCTGCGCCCACGCTCTGAGGGACACGCTCAAGAGCCTCGCCGAGAAGGTCAGCTGTTCCAGCCGCCCGCCTGCTCACTCGCTCACCCCCCCACCCACGCTCCCACACTCCGCAGCACCTCACAACCCTGAAGGGGTATTGGAGAAAAGATGCTCCCAATACCACTTACTTTAGAAGGTCTCAGGAAACTGCTGTTGTCTGACTCTGATGTGGCAGAGTGATATTATCAGATAGTTTCATCTGTTCTCTTTTCTCCTGTCTTCTGTGTCATTCTTTTCCGTCTAGTCTTTTCTCTCTTCATTCTTTCTGAGAGAATGAGACGTCTGTTGTGCTGTTGTCTCATGGTTGATTGTTTATTTGTTTTTTGTTGTTTTTTCTCTTCCATTCCTTTTGCCTTGTTCATTGTTCATCTCATCTCCTGTCTTTAACCCCATTTGATTCCTCCACTCCCTTCCTCTCCCATCCTGCCTGACCACATTCTATCTTTACCTTAATGCCCTTTCATGTCACCTTATCAGCCCCCTCATGTTGCCTTAATGTCCCCTCATGTTGTCTCATTGCCCCCTCATGTTACCTTAATGCCCCTTATGTTACCTTAATGCTCGTGTGATATTGACCTAAAGTGTGTTGAAACATGATACCGAGTGTGAACGTATGTCTCATAGCTCACCTTGGCTTGTCCCCTGCACTCAGAAATCTGCTGCTAGTTAGCCAATGCTACCAACAGTGTTTCGTTGTGGTGCCTCGGGCATCGGCCTAGCCATGCAAATAAATCACTGTTTTACACCATTTACGAGGCTCAAAGTAGCTCCATACTTCATTGGTAGACTTCCGAGGGCCTTGACATTTAAAACGAGACATGGAGAACTTTGAAAAAGCACTGGTAGATTATTTACAAGACGATTTATAAAGACAGTACCTTAAGGAATTTTACCATTCGATACCATCTTGAATTTAGTCATGATAAGTCGAGCGATGAGTACGAACGAACAGGTATGATAAGGGGTCAGATTTCAAAAGATAATTAAGTGGAAATGCATGGATTCCAGTTGCTGCTACTGGAAGCAACTGAATCCATGGGTCACTGCTCTAGATGATGGGATTCTCCCACGACGGTGTAGATTTCCATCCATTTCTCATCTCAAGTACAAATGGCAATGCATTAATCTGAATAGAAACACAGTCTCTCTCAGGTGGAGCATTGTGAGTGTAATGTATGTGTATGTGTGTGCATGAAGCTTGAAGCTGTCTCCTGTCACTTGTGTCACTGTCCCAGGTGTAAGACGGTGCTTTGTCATGTCTTGCTGAACCCGCATCAGGTGTCTGTCAGCAGCTCATCACTCAGATTACCTCCTCTCAGCAGCAACAGCAGCTCCAGGACTCGGCTGACATTAAAGCCTTAAACTCTGTGTGTGTGTGTGTGTGTGTGTGTGTGTGTGTGTGTGTGTGTGTGTGTGTGTGTGTGTGTGTGTGTGTGTGTGTGTGTGTGTGTGTGTGTGTGTGTGTGTGTGTGTGTGCGCGCACACGTGAGCGCACTCTGTATGAGTGCAATCCCATGCAGATGTGAAATAGGTATGGATGTGAGTGAATGACAAGTACATCTTCATCAGTGTGTGTGTGTGTGTGTGTGTGTGTGTGTGTGTGTGTGTGTGTGTGTGTGTGTGTGTGTGTGTGTGTGTGTGTGTGGGGGTGTGGACACAAGCGGTGTCTCCTCAGTCTGGCTGCTGCTGAGGCTGGGCGGGTTTATAGGGCCTGCTGTTTTTATATCAGTGTAATTAATGGAATCCATCTGGCCCTGTCACTCTGTGGTCCTCTGCTGAGAGACGACTGGTGTCACAGCAGAGCGGGGGCCCAATCAACTGCTTTAATTGGTACATTCACTCTATCAATGTCTCTCTCTCTCACACACATACACACACACACACATCTTGATGAGAGGAGCACTTGTGAAACAGCATAGTCAGCGGTGGGCCCAACTCTGATTGAAATCTCAAGCTGGGTGTGTGTGTGTGTGTGTGTGTGTGTGTGTGTGTGTGTGATGACCATGTGATTGCTTATGTGTCTGTCTACAGGTATGTGTGTGTGTGTGTGTGTGTGTTATATCAGTTATGTGTGTGTTTGCGTTCAGTTCTTGAAGAGTGTGTAGCCTGGCTGCTCAGCTTGCACAAAGTTCACTCACGAGCCCCCGGTGTCCCATCCGTCACATATTGAAAACCTGTGGCCCGTGAAGCCTTCCGCTCAGAATGCAAGCTTGTGCTTTTCCCCACGCCGGCTGCAGAGTGGCCTACCCTTCCCTTACACACACACACACACACACACAGCACACACACACACACACACACACACGCAGCACACACACACACACACACACACACACACACACACACACACACACGCAGCACACACACACACACACACACACACACACACACACACACACACAGCACACCTGGGGGAGAGAAGCCACGCTGATACATCCTTCTTCTGCTTGATCTGCAGTTCAACAGGTATCAGTGTCTGGCTCTCACACAACCATGAGAGACCCATGCAGACATACGCACACATGCACGCACACAGACACACACACGCAAGCGCACACATACACACACACACACATACTGTATTCTCCGCATACACATACTGTACATCAACAGATGCACACACACACACACACACACACACACACACACACACACACACACACTGCTATCCATGGGAGGTTTGCGATGCTCCAGTCACTCATCTTAACGCAAATCCAGTGCACAGCACAGGAATCACAGGCATGGGGCTTTCCACCAATTAGCTGTGTCAGTCTGATCCCGGATCAGTCAGCAGGCTCAGAGCTCCAGCCTGACAGGCCCTGGTGCTAGCATGCTGCGAGGGAGGATGGTAGGGCGTGGGGAGGCAGCAGTTAGCACTGTGCTAACAAAAGCATGGAGGAAGCCAGAGGGGTTTTGTCAGTGCTTGAGGCAGCAGTTTTGGCCAGCAGTTTGTTTGCCAGTGCTTTCAGGATCACGGGCCCTAGGCCATAATTGATATTCAGCCACGTGAGAAACAAAATGCAGGCCTTGTGTTGGTAAAAAGAAAATCAAACCCTGTTGAGAAGGAGCAATTGTGTATATTTGATCAGTAGCTGCTGGTTGTGGATTTTGAACGAGTCTTTAAACAAAGCTAGATTGCTTTCATATTTACTGATTAGACAGCACATTGCTAAATTGCTATCCCAATTTTACCTGATAATCCCAGTGTCCTCTGAGCAGGTCTTATTTGAGGGGGTCCATGGTGACCTTTCCAAGTTCCCCTCTAAAAAGGGCCTCCAGCACAAGCTGATTGAGAAATCTGACCACTCAGCACACTCACCTTAGACATGGCGCTCAGTGTAGGAAACAAGTTCCCTGATTGGTTCTGTACGTTTGATGTTTGATTTCATGTCCTGAAATACATGGCAGCATGTAGACAAACTTTTTTGTACGGAGCGGCCGGCTGTCTGTAAAGCGATCTGAAAGCATGGCATGCAACTCATGGTAATAATCAAAAAGAATGAAGAATGATGAAAAAAAAAGAAATTGATTTCTGTTTTTTCTGAGTTTCTGTCCACAAGGAAGTCAGGGACGAATGAACATTATGGAATAAATATAGACTGAACCCAGACAGTGGTTTGTGTGTGTGTGTGTGTGTGTGTGTGTGTGTGTGTGTGTGTGTGTGTATGACCTTACCAGTTTCAGACAGGATGCATAGAATGGTGTGCCCTGCTTTTGTTCACTCACCCCAGCAAATGCAATGAATAATAAACAGACTGATAGATTTCAAATTACATTTGAAAGATAAGCCAAGCTCAATTTGAATATGGATCGACATATTCCCCACATTCCTTCAAGCTTTTGTCAGCCTTTTTTTATTTTCACCAGTTTCTGATTACTTCTATGCTGCTGCTGCTGCTGCTGTATGTGTGTGTGTGTGTGTGTGTGTGTGTGTGTGTGTGTGTGTGTGTGTGTGTATGTGTGTGTGTGTGTGTGTGTGTGTGTGTGTCTCTGGTGTTTATGTGCAGCACATTTGCTCCTTTCATCTCCAAATGAGTCTATCAGGAGCTAAGAACAGCTTAATCTCTCTAAATGAAATGTTTGTGTTTTTGAAAGCAGCGAGCCCGCTGTACGTGGCTTATGGCGCCAGCTGCGTTTCCTGACGGAGTAGAAGCGGGGCCTAAAGCGGCCTGGAATCCGCAGACATTTCATGAAGTCCCATACACTCTGTCCCAGCTCACTTCAATCCAATTAGACGAGAGAGAGAGAGAGAGAGAGAGAGAGAGAGAGAGAGAGAGAGAGAGAGAGAGAGAGAGAGCTTCTTGCCATCAGAACACAGTAGGCTGGCACAGAGCACTCCTCTTGTGTGGGACATTTGGAGACGAGAAACAACAGGTCATGTTCATCAAGTCAAACCGAGGGGCTCGCATGAGTGAATCCAGACCGAGGGTTGTGTGTGGAATGAGAGACGGATCTAAATAATCTTTAGTGGAGTCAGCCACGGGGGTCAGACCGGGTCGGGGGTAAAACCACTACTGATTACAGGGCCCCAAGGGGAGAGCGGGCCCTTGAAAAGTCTGGAATATATTTTATTTTACCCCTGGAGTCAGCCATAACAGGAAGGCACAGTCCTGCCATCTCTCAGAGCTTCATTAGAGAAGAGTGTCTTGTGAGGTTTGAGTAGGTGAAGGTGCTCTCTCAAATCCACCCAGGAGCTGCACCCTGCACCATTCGCTATTGTTTCCCTCCCTGCCAATGGACTTGTTGATGCTTCTCGTCTCTACGCATTCTTGTCCTTTACCTCCCTCTTTCGCTCTCTCTGAGTCAGATGTCTTTTCCTCCTCCATGGGTTAGAGCAAAGGGCTTTGGTGGCAAATGTTTGCACCCAATCTCTCTCACTCTCCCTCTCTCTCCCTCTCTCTCTCCCTCCCTCTTTCTCTCTCTCTCTCCCTCTCTCTCTCACTCCACTCCTCTAAAGCATGTGTGTGTGGGTGTTATGGGCTCAGTGGTTAGCTTATTGGGATGCTAACTCAATTATTCTTGAGAGCCCTTATCAGTTCCTCCAGTGAGCCTCGGCCCCTCATGAGGATCATCAGCATACAGTAGCACATGAATGTGAGATCAAAGACGCCCCTCTTTCTCCACATCTCTCTCTCTCTCTTTCTCCACCTCTCTGTCTCTCTCTCTCTCTTTCTCCACCTTTCTGTCTCTCTCTTTCTCCACCTCTCTGTCTCGCTCTCATTCTCTCCTCCTCTCTTCCCTCTCTGTGGAGGCCTTGCCGAGGTGTAATTGAATTGTTTGTTGTTTTGTTGTTGCTGCTGTTGCCATAGTATGAGTCAAGAGGCTCGTCTTCTCTTCTCTTCCCTGCTTTTTCCCTTTCTCTCACACACCTTTGCTTTGTTGCTATTTTTCTTTATTTTCTCCCAGTCTCTCTCTCTCTCTCTTTCCCCCTCTCCTCTCTGCCATCCTGCCTTGTGTCTCTGTTCCTCAAAGTCAAGCTCTCTCTCTCTCTCTCTCTCACACACACACACACACACACACACACACACACACACAGACACACACATACAGACACACACTCACACATGCATACACACATCTACATTCTCTTTTATAAAAAGTTTACTTTTTGAAAAGTAGGAAGAAGAACGTGTGGCCATTGGATTGTGTGTACAGGTTTAGAAGAACGTGTGGCCATTGGATTGTGTGTACAGGTTTAGAAGAACGTGTGCCCATTGGATTGTGTGTACAGGTTTAGAAGAACGTGTGGCCATTGGATTGTGTGTACAGGTTTAGAAGAATGTGTGGCCATTGGATTGTGTGTACAGGTTTAGAAGAACGTGTGGCCATTGGATTGTGTGTACAGGTTTAGAAGAACGTGTGGCCATTGGATTGTGTGTACAGGTTTAGAAGAACGTGTGGCCATTGGATTGTGTGTACAGGTTTAGAAGAACGTGTGGCCATTGGATTGTGTGTACAGGTTTAGAAGAACGTGTGGCCATTGGATTGTGTGTACAGGTTTAGAAGAACGTTCTAACTCTGTGGCTCTCTTTCTTTCTTACTTTCTTTTCGTGTCCCTATCCTCCTCATCTGTCTTTGTTTTGTCTCTCCTTGATCTCTGGAATCTCGAAGATATCAGCTGCCTATGCTGAATTAAAATTGTAATGGAATGAATGATATAATGTGATGGGTTGAGTATTGTTTTAATGATCAGTAAAAGAGTTCCTCTGGTTCTCCTCAGACGGAGCAGTTTGTGCATGCCCTTAAGGACGAGCTGGTGAAGAGCGCCCTGCTGGCCCTGCACGCTGCCCGGCCCGGTTACGTGTCCAAGACCCAGACCCAGACGCCGCCCCTACAGACCCGTGCGCCCCAGATGCCCAGCCACCCTGGGCAGACGGTCACCGAGCCGGACGCCGTCGTCTGCAACAACGTGGCCGGAGCGCAGACGCCCACCAAAGAGGAGCCGCCGCCACCGGCAGGACCGCTGGAGCGGCAGGACTCCATACCGCACCACAAGGAGTACGACGAGGAGGAATGGGCAAGTGCTCCCTTATCCGTCTGGCTCTCCCTCTGCCTCTCGGTGTCTGCTTCTTTTCTCTCTCCTTCTCGGCCTCTCTGTCACATTTGATCTGACCCCTCTCCCTGTCCTGTGTCCCTCTTCTTAATAAAGGAGATCTAGGATCTTATTTTGCACCAATAAGACCAATCACAAGCAGTCCGGCTTAGTCCGGCATGAGCAGTCCATTTCCTAGTAAGTAAGAGAGAGGCTGAAATGTATAGACTTACAGCCAGCCTACACCAGGCACGCAGCGGAAGCGTTCTGTTCAAGACTCATGTCTTTTTTCTTTTAATGTGCACACTGCTATCAAGTCTGGTGTAGCAGTTCTTTTGCTTATAGTGAAAACTAATTGATGCAGCATAAGCTCAGCAAAAAATAAATAAATAGAATAGAATAAAATAAAAAAAAGGCTTCAGTTGTGTACTGGGTGTAGTCCGGCTATTCCAGAGGTGAGCAAACGAGAGTAAATGGACCCTCCAGGCAGAAAGGGTTCAAACTCAAGGGTGAGCATGAAAAAGACAAACTAGCCAGAAGTGCCACAGAGGGACTGTTCGACACACAGTAGCTAGAAAAACCGGCAGTGAAATGGAGAGATCGGGAGAGAGAGAGAGAGAGAGAGAGAAAGAGAATGGACCAAAGAACACAGTGAGCTGGTGACCATCCGTCTGGCAGTTAGTGTATAGTGGTGCAGCAGAAGATTAGAGAGCTGAAAGCCAGTGGGTCTCCAGTCTCCAATCAATGACACAAGCTTCAGCCCACTCTCACAAACACACACACATACAGTACATACACACACACGCACACACACACACACACACACACACACACACACACACACACACACAAACACTAAAAGACAAAGAAAAGCTTTTCTAGGCTGGTTATTGCTATGGGAACACTAATTACTTCTTACTGCCATTGGAGAGAGCTTGTAGAGCGGTCAGAAGAAGCTGTTCTGAAACCGTAAGGGTTGGCCCCCTCACAGCTGCAAGGAGAGAGAGGAGCATGGACTTAACAATGGTTGCTATGCCCGTGTGCCACACCTGTCACTGACAATGTGCGCATGACCTTTTGGAATGAAAGACGCAGTGTGTTTGGGGATAAAGCAGCTTTTTGCTCGCTATGCAGTGTGAAAGTGAACAGAAAAATAACCCTGTGAACGAAAGTGCTGAAGTGGAACATCAATTAAACATTCTGAACGTCAACACAAACTCTTTTATTTAGTGAGTTTTTCCCTGAAGCCAACACACAACACTAATAAGCATCAGAGAGCGCGGCATAGTGTTTTATCTGCATGATTGCTGTCTCTATGTCAACAGAGGATGGGGTAGCATTCAGCTACTGGCTTGTGAGTGTCCATTTCTTTATTGTAGATAGTTTGTGTATAAACAAATATGTTAAAGAGAGACCAAAGGTTAGGTGGCCTGTGTAAGAAAGACTAAACACATTTGGTTGTTAGAACTTTTGGTTGTTAGTGTGTGTCTGTGTGTGTGTTTGCGTCTTTGTCTGTGTCTGTTTCTCTGTGTGTGTGTGTGTGCGTGTGTGTGTGTGTGTGTGTGTGTGTGTGTCTGTCTGTGTCTGTCTATTGTAGCAAGGAAAGCTCTTCTGACTGTAGTTTTGGTTCCTCTAGGACAGGGTGTGGGCAAATGTGGCCAAGAGTCTCAACTGTGTGATCGCCCTGGTGGACAAGCTGCAGGAGCAGGACAACAACAACCAGGAGTCCACACCAGACCAGGCGCTCGCTGACGTCATCACCTCACACAACCCCAGTATGTGTGCACCAGCCCGTCAGCGCACACACACACACACACACACAGAGAGAAACAGACACAGACAAAGACGCAAACACACACACACACACACACACACACAGAGAAACAGACACAGACAAAAACGCAAACACACACACACACACACACACACACACACACACACACACACACACACACACACAGACAAACAAACATACACAGACACACACAGACAGACAAACACACGCACAGACAAACACACACACACACACACACCTCACGCTGCCCTAGTAGTGAGGTGTGAAACACACAACTAGCTTTTAAATCCTTGGTCCAGCATTCTAAAAATGGGCTCTCCCCCAAGCGTTCTGTGTTAGCGTCTTTCATGGCAAAGCCACTTGACCTTCACGGCTGTTGGGCGTCAGTGGAGCATCAGAGACAGGGACTCCATCAGAGCGCCCCTCGCTGGGCGGATGACCCAGCAGGCCACTGCAACAGAGAGAGCCTGAAACTGATGGAGGTCCTCTGAAGAGCACCTCCACGGAGCACCATCTCTCTGAGTCAAGCTCATTACAGCACAGTTTCTGCACTTTGGTCGAGAAGTAAAGAGAAGGGCACTTTGTGTGTGTGTGTGTGTGTGTGTGTGTGTGTGTGTGTGTCTGTGTGTTTGTGGTGTGTGTCTGTGTGTGTGTGTGTGTGTGTGTGTGTGTGTGTGTGTGTGTGTGTGTGTGTGTGTGTCTGTGTGTTTGTGGTGTGTGTGTGTGAGTGTGTGTGTTTGTGGTGTGTGTGTGTGTGTGTGTGTGTGTGTGTGTGTGTATGTGTATCACTAGTGGTCTCTCCCATTTTCTCTCCTCTCTTTCACTCCTCCTTTCTCTTGCCATCTTTTTGTCTCCAGCCATCTGTCTCTGTCGACTTCCAGTCCCTTGTGTCTGTCCTGGCAGCGGAGTCTGTGTGCAGACACTCACAGAAATTAGAGAGCCCGCCATTCTTCCACACACAAGCCAGCCGTAAGATATGAGGGCATGCACACACTCCCACAGGTCAGGCATAAGGGAGGACAGAGAGAGAGAGAGGGAGGGAGGGAGGGAAAGAGAGAGAGAGGGAGAGAGGGGGGAGACAGAGAGAGAGGGGGGGGGGCAGAGAGCATACATAGCAGAGAAGTATAGCTTGAGAGATGACACATTTGTCAGCCTTTATCTTTCCACCTCCATAATTACCAGAGACCAGTGCACTGATAAGATCCAGATGTGTTAAGCCCATATATATACAGTCTACGGTTAAGCCTGACTGGACAGGTGGGAATGAAACGAGTTCAGGCGTGTGTGACCGCACACACAAATACGCACTCACACCAAGTAAAACATGTACCCAAACACACACACACACACACACACACACACAAATGTGTGTTTTCCTGGACACAAACCCACGAGGATCATTAAAGTGTAGTTTCACCAACTGGCAGGTCAGCATCACTTATTCAATTTTCCAAATGTGCACCGAAATGTGTCCAATACCCATGCCTTCCGACATTCTTCACCCTTTCGATGATGGAGCGCAAAAGTTTAACTATGGCCCACTCAATCTGTGACAAGGTAGGCTAGTTTAAGAAAGCATCATTCAAAGCAGTCAATACAATAGGCTACGTGATGTCCACTGAATTATTTAATTGTGCTTTTGACATTAAACGGGATATCCTAAACGTACGCATTTACACGGTCAGTTAGGCTATTCTCTGCCAAGCAAGGTCTCGGAGGCAGACGCTTAAATATTGCTCTTTTTTTAGTTATTACAGTTCTCTCCTCCTCGTAAGCCTCGAGGAGAACTTTGCTACCCCGCCTTAGAAAAATACGGTGCTCTTCGTTTCTCCGGTTTTACTCATGGTTTCGACTCTCAATAGATGATGCCTTTATAAGTTCGCCGTGAACGCGCACAACTCTAGGTTATCTAACACAGGGTTAATTGAACTAACTGGTAACCGGTGTTTTGGAACCGACAGCTCAGGTTTAGTCGCCACAGGTTCAGACAACCCAGAGGTTAAGTTTTATCTCAGTGTTTGTTAAACCTCCTTTCTGGAATACCCCTCTGATGTTCTTAGTCTCTCAGTTTTTCTCACTTTTCTTCTCACATGAGGACCCATCTAAAGACTGTGGTTTGATTTTGGTGGATTTAGTAGACACCACTGACCACTAGTGGCTGTAAGCGTGTATTACAGTCTGTCTGTTGACGCACAGTGTCTTTCCAGTTCCCACCAACCTCTTTTTAAGTCCACTGAGAGTTGCTTGCTTTAAATGTCAGCATTGTCCATGCAGGGACAGAGGCTTTAGAGGAGGTAGCAGAGAGATGCACCACAAGGCCAATACCATACACACACAGCAACACGGAGTGCCTAAAATCCACTAACTGTCTCAGCTTACCAATGCTCTGCCTGACTCAGTGACATCCTCAATGCATCATATATAGTGTATGCTGTATATGCATATGTGTTGAAAAACCACAGTATAAATGAATGTATACATTTCTTTTCACTGGTTTTATCATTAGTCATCCAATTTCAATTTCACTTATAGAGCGAAAACATTGCACATATATGACATTCAATTATATTCTAGTTAGTTTTCCATTGTTCATTGTAGACTTTTCTTATCATTTGTAAGTGTGGACGCTTTCATCGTTATTATGGTTATAGTTATCGTTCCTGGTGTGAACGACCCTTTACAATAAATCATTTGTGTCCTCTGCTTTGACAATCCTGAACAGAGACATAGCATAGTTTATGTGATTTATTGTGTGTATTTCATGTACTCTGTTTGTTATGTTTACATTTAATAGACAATTAAGTTTTCTTATCTTATTCGCATGGACAATTCTCAAGTTAAAAGGATCAGCATTTCTTGCTAAAATCATTCAAAAGTAAACTCAAGTCTAAGTCACTCACAAGTGTCATCTATAAGAGGCTACCGGAGGAGTTCTGGGATCTTTAGTCAAAATAGACGTGACTCTCCCTTCTCCAGCAATACATTTTTCTATGACCCTCCAATATTATAGGGAAAAGAGGCATGACCTTCCCCTACAATTTATTGATGCCTTCTGTACTGGTTTGCGCTTGGCAAAGATGTACAGATAGCCACGTTTTTTTTTTTTATAATATAATAAATTATAAAATTATAAAAATTATCTTCCTGCAAGTTACTCCTCTAGTAAACTAGTATTCACATGAAATAAAACAATACAACATTGAGACCATTCAACAAAGCACACTGGGTAATAACAAATTCAACACATGAACTGGTTGCTATGGACTCGTCAGTAGGCTTTGTATATTTTAGCATGTAATATTATAGGTAAAGCTGTCGAAGCTGAACATTATCCAAAACTACATTTCTCAGACAAGCGTCAATTTGGGAGCTTACATGGTACCACTCCTTTCTTCTCAAATGCCTTGAAAAGGCTGTTGTTTGCACAATTTCACAAATAATCGCCGGGACCGAAAGGATATTAAAAGAGTACATAATGGCACATTCACTCTAGAATCTTTGCTAGCGCCCTCTAGAGGACGTTCAGTCTCTCCACTCAGAAGCCACAGAGCGAGGCCTTTATTTTACCCCCCCTCCTAAATATAATTCACTGCTTGGCTGTTGTCTAGTATTAAAACTGGTATCCCATATTCAGGATTTAGTATGCAGTCCCGGAACCATTCTTTTTCAATTGTTTCTCGATTGTTTCTCTACAGTTCGAAGCCAAAATCCATATCCAAGACACACTTGTCTTCATAGTGTGCCAGCAACTCCTCAAACACTCACTGGACTACTTGTAAAAAATGTTGGGTGACCCTCCCCTTGACAAAAAATAGAAAAAAGACATGGCCCTCCCCTATTTTCCTCCAGTGGTCCATTCCATAAATACCGAACAGTCCCTAAACCATCTTAAAACAACACACATTTGATTTGTTCCTACCGCTGTGTTAAAACTTGTCCTGGAAGTTTTTACAACATGAGTGATAAACGAGCTTCCTCCTCTTTCATTTCAACTAATATTAACAATTGGACTTTGTGTTTACTGTCGCTGTACTTTCTTACCAATTTGCTCATACCACAAATAAGCCACAATGTGATAAGTTGCAGCTGTACACACACACACACACACACACACACACACACACACACACACACACACACACACACACACACACACACACACACACACACACACACACACACAATGGAGAAATTGAGAATCTTGAGAATCATCCCTCTGTATTTCTAATGATGTAATGCTGTTCTATTCCACTGAGCAGTGACCTCCTGCATTTTTGCCAATGTATTTATAGTTGTTTTTCTGTGATAAAAAGATAATTTGAAAGCTACACTATGCCATTCTTTTGTATGTTATGAGACATGTTTTTGGCATCATCTTCAAATGAACGCACCGGTTGTTCAGACTAACCATCTTGGTTACGCACTACGTAGTTCGGTGTTTCGGGTTGCAGCACACTGCCAAAATGTTTTATAAGTGCCAACTGGACTGTTGTTGGTATTTATTTCAGGTTAGTAGCTCAGTGTTAATGTACTAGTCAAAATACTCCAGAGAAAAGTGATCCTTCTCTCCATCTCTCCATTTGATTCTGTCTGTGGTTTTCTTTTGCTTCTCTTTCTATGTCTCTGCAGCAGGTGAGTGGCGTGAGCAGTTGTCTCCACTGGTGGCCTCCCTGAAGGAGTGTGTGACTGAGGTGGGCGACCGGGCTCAGAAATCCATGACCTTCGTCCTCCTGCAGGAGGCAGTGTGCAGCATCCCTCAGGGCCTCTTCCTCCAGCAGAGGCGTGACGTAGTGTTCAGTCAGGCGGTAGGTCAGATCCCCTCAAAGGAGTTGGCATGCAAGGCAGCCAGTGGGCTTTGCCTGCTTATGATCCACCTTTTTCCTGTTTGCTTTTTTCCTGTTAATGATTTGCAAATGCAAATATTCACTGCAGTTATATACTGTAGATACCACTGAGGGTAACACTCAGAGGGAACACTGTAGTTCTGTGTTGACCTTAAACATGTTTTATTTAATCCCTGACTGTACCTTGCTTAAACAGTAACACAGTCACACCTCAGACACAGTGAAATTCATACTACTGCTCACATTTGTCTCAGTGAAATAAATAGAAGGACCAAAAGAATAGCAAAGGAGTATTTTATGATGTTACGTTGAACTGGGTATTTTCTTAGGAGTTGAAATGAAGAAACATAAGAAAATGGTTGAAAAATATCAATGTTAAATTGAGCATAACTATGTTTAGGATAAATAGACAAAGAAGATATCTTATAAAGATCGAATAAATACATTGCCTAACAGGGCTTTACTGAGGCAGATAAAGATGACCCATATGTGTGAGAATTTGTATATCCTTTGCAGGTCAGTTACAGTACAGTACAGTAAATGGCAACTAGGGCTGTCACTTTACGTTCGAAAATCGATTGCACAATCGATTGGACCAAACAACACAAGTTTCGAAAACTAAAATAGGGAATCGATTTTAACCAAATATAAAATAATTCCGAAGTGCAGAAAGCATTGCGAACGCTAAAAAGAAAATTACCACCAATTTTACGCACCGGGAACAGCTGTTTCAATCAGCTGCTATGCTGCTCGTGTTTTGCCAAAAAATGGAGGACAACGCGATCAACCTGTGCGACATGTAGAGAGACGAGTGATGGGCCCTAATAACTTGAGGAGTTCGATGTGGAAGTACTTCGGATTTTTGGTATATCAAACTATGGAGAAGAACAAAGCGGTAGGCTACGCAAACTGTGCAATCGAGTTCTACAGTACGTAGGCGAAATTTGTTTGACATTTCTAATCGTAAACACAGACACAGCTAGGTTGAAGCATGCAGTCATGTCACTGATGTAATGGCAGTCCACTCGGCTTACTGGTTTTCGAGAATGTTGCACTTCTGTTTGTCATTGTGCACGAAACTTCACGCCAATAAATCATCAGAAATATTGCTGGCTTGCGTCTACAAGCGCCCTCTTTACGTTGGTCCTGCAGTTGTTTGTGGATTGGCCTATATTTGGCGTTGAAAATGGAAACGTCTTTAGACATAAAAAATCGATTTTACAATCGATTCAATGAACACTTTTGTGAAAAAATCCTGTTCGATTTTTGAGACATAAGTGACAGCCCTAATGGCAGCAGACCACAGTCATTAAGGGCATTTAACATCTGTAGTAAATTAGTAGCCACGGCAAGACCGTTCCATTCCATGCTCATGTGCCTGCTATTTTACTTTATTTTAGTTCAACTGTGTTCTTAGATTGCACTGAAAATAAACAGACAATGTTTAAAAGTTCATACCATGAACGGGTCCAGGCACCCACGGGGACCCAGGTTTGAGTCCGACCTGCGGTCATGTCCCAATCCCACTCCATCTCTCTCTCTCTCCCACTCACTTCCTGTCTGTCTTCCGCGTCCAGTCCAAATAAATGCAAAAAGCCCAGAAAATATACTTTAAAAAAAGTTGACCAATCTTAATGGAAAATTGTGTATGCCTTTGGGCCGTGGGAATCTCTGGATCAAGTTTCTTGAAAATCAGCCTAGTAACATAATCCTGCCTGCAGACAAACTTCACCAAAAACAACTTGGCATAGGAGGGTGAATATCACAGAAGAGTGCCATTCAGCCCTTACAATTGCCATAGATTACCTATAAAATACACCTATTTTCAGATAATAATGGAACAATATTCTGATTTATGACAGGGTGGACGATGATAGGGTGGACATTTTCACCTTAAGTTAAAGTTTTTTACTCACAACAAACTATCATTTGTTCACTATCTAGACTTGTTGTAGAAGAGACTTTGATATAGTTATACCTGCATATTATGAAATATTGTGATTGTGATTGTAATATTATTTGGATCCCCATTAGCTGATGCAGAAAACGTCAGCTACTCTTCCTGGGGTCCACACACAACATATAACAAACAAGAAACCAACATACAAGACAACAGATATAAAAGCAGGAAAAGAATAGATACTTTTCCTGGGGTCCACACACTACATATAACAAACAAAACATCAACATGCAAGACAACAGATATGAAAACAAACAAAAGAAAGACAGGAAAAGAATGAATCACTAAACCATCAACAAACAAAAACGAAACACACAAAAACACACAAAAAGACAACATAAACAAAAGATAAGATGACAAAAAAGGAAAAGAATAAATGAGTAAACAAAAGTAAAATTCAGTAGTACATACTAGGATTCAGTGCAATCAGCCACGAGGTGTCGCTTTACTTGTTTTTTGAACCTAGCTTTATTCTGAATTTTTGATATCTGATCTGGAAGGGAGTTCCATTCAACCATAGCTCTACATAGTACTGTGCGTTGCTTTGAGTTTGTTTTGATTGTTGGAATTGTGTAGTTACCATTAGTGGCATGTCTGGTAGGGTATGTGTGCACATTAGAGCTAAGTGTGAGCTGCCTAAACAAACAGTCGGGTTTGTTTAATGTATTAATGTTTTTTTATGAAAGAAAGAAGGGATGCTTTCAACTTCACATCAACTGTTAGCCAGGAGAGTTGGTCATGCATGTTATTTATGTTGACTCTCTGAGTGGATTTAAGGGCAAGCCTAGCTGCTCTATTTTGTACCCGTTGAAGCTTCCCTAGATTCATTTTTGTGGTACCTGACCAGATCACCAAGCAGTAGTCTAGGTGTGACAGTACAAGGGTGTGCAGGACCTGTATGGTCAGATGAGGTGTTAAAAAAGAAGAGCATCTTTTGACTACAGATACAGTATATTCCTCCCCATCTTTTGTGCCAGTAAATCTATATGTCTTGACCATGATAATTTACAGTCTAAAGTTACCCCCAGAAGCTTTGTTTTTTGTACTTGCTCAACAGCAACGTTGTTCAGTACCAGATTCAGCTGGGGTTTAGAGCTTAATGAGTGTTTTGTTCCAAATGCAATGCTCTTGGTTTTCGATATGTTCAGGACAAGTTTGTTATCAGAGATCCATGTGAAAACCTCCTGCAACTCTTTGTTGAGGGCTGATGTGATTTCCTCAACTGTTTGTGCAGACATATAGAGTGTTATATCATCTGCATACATAGGCACACAGGCTTTTTTACAAACAAGTGGGAGATCATTTGTAAAAATGGAGAAGAGCAGTGGTCCTAGTGAAGAGCCCTGCGGAATCCCACATTGTAAATGCCGTGCCTTTGAGAGACTTTTTGGTTAGGTAACTTTCGATCCATGCTATGACAGATGGAGTAAAGCCATAACACTTAAGTTTCTTCAATAGTAATCTGTGATCGATCACAAAGGCAGCACTAAAGTCTAATAGTACTGCTCCTACAATATTCTGTAATTTGTATTCAAATCACTTCCAGCATATTTGGTCCCGATAGGGTGGACATGTTAAGCTTGGGCTTAGCAAGTAAGCATACTTATACGAAGAAGATTTGTCAGTAAGAAGGTCAACTACTCTCTAACTTCTGCAAGCGAAGTTCCCATCACTGAAGAGAAAAAATAAACTGTTGTCCTGATCTTACTAGAGAGGATGGATTTTTCTTAATGGGGCAAATTTCCCAATGCAGTAAAGGGACCCTATGCAGTTTTGGCAATATCTTCTCTGTTTTCTCGCTTTTTGCTCACAGTTTTTCTGCAGAATGTCTGAGAAACTCCATCGCTACCTTGTTCTAGCCGGTGCCTGGCATGTATGTTTGTAGTGCAGTAAAGCAATTTGTTACCTCGCGAGACCGCAAGACTTTCTGACTCTGAGGCCGGTAGCCCGCCGGCCCAAAGTTGGCCACCATTCACCCCAGAAAAAGTCATATAACTATTCCAATGACTCCGAAGCTGTTTAGTTAAAGGAACCGTATGTAAGAAAAATATTTCAATTAATCATAAAATGGCCCTGATATGTCACTAGACATTAAGAAATCATGTTCATTTCAAATACTTATATCACTGACAACAGTAGTCCGGCCAGGATATTGTCATTTAAAAAGTGAAGTTGCAGCCCTCAACTGATGTTGATGTTGTGTTTTGTCATGTCATGTTGTGTTTTGGCCTGATGCGCCACCCTCCACCTATCTACTAATCACGAAGTCAGTAGTGTTTCGCCATCAGGGTTGGCAACCTCGAGTCAGGGGGGAGGGGGAGGGAATACATCGCTCTTCAGTATTTTGAAAGTGATTGCAGTACCAGTTTTGGCCACAATCTTACATATGGTTCCTTTAAGGTAAATTAAGGTAAACAAACTGCATAGTTCCCCTTTAACATGCAGATCAGCTGGTGCTGGGCCCGCTCTCTTGTGATACCACATTGTACCAAGTGTGGCCACTGTTTTAAATACAGTGCAACTAATTAGAAGAGTGCCTTGTAGCTGTGTTCACCTGTGACAACTCCAAGCCTACAGACTTCCACATAGTTCCTTTAAACTAGAGTGAGGTCACCTGACACCGCCACTGCCTTGTTGCATCATCCCCTGCTGATGCCCCGCAAGGAGTTTCAGACACTTTGCTACATGCTTTCACTATTTGTTTGTCTGTTTTATCTTGCTGCAGATTCAGAGCCTGAACTTGTTAAACATGCTTTAGGAAACTAAACTTGTTGAACATGCTTTTTCTAAGGCACACACACACAATCATAGTGGCAAACATCAACAACTTTTAAACTATCTACATTTCATTTTTAGACTTTCAACATTCATGAAACTATGTGTATCAACATCCATTAAACTATATGTCTATTAACAACTTTTAAACTATCTACATTCAACTTTTATACTGTCTACTTCTAAACTATCAACTTTTATTAAGCTATGCTATGTCTGTCCTAGCTTTATTTTCATGCACTCGTAATTCCCTGGAATTACATTCTCTAGTTACATAATATTATTCATGTTGCAAATTAATTTAACCATAGCCAGGAAGGAGTTTTCCTTGGTAGTTAGCTTTTGAGGTAAACATCATGGACATTGATCAAAATAATTATCCAAGACCTTGGTGGAAGTTTGTCAACTGGTAGAAACCACAAAATGTTTGTAGTTTGAATTCAAAGATTGTATCATACATGTCCAGAAACCACTAATGGTGCTGTGTCTAGTTGCTGGTTTGTGTAAGCACGATGTTTTATGTGAATGTGTGTGTGTGTGTGTCTGTGTGTGCGTGTGTGCACACGCCCGCTTACATATTCTTGGGTTTTCTTCCTCCAGTTGTCAGCGTTGGCGTGTGGCTTTGTGATGCGGCTCTATGCGGGGCTGGAGGACAAGGGCTTCCTGCAGCAGCTGCACCTGGTAGGCCTGGTGGCCCAGTTCGAGAGCCTGCTCAGCACTTACAGTAAGTACCCCTTAGACCCACAGACAGGTCAACACAAGCTCGCTCACTTGCTGCCACAGGAGTATTGGGGCAAGCCTTTGTTTCACTCATCAAATACAGTATATACTTAATATACAGCTGCTATTCAAGTCAAGTCAAATTTAAAAACAACAGAGTTGGCCCAAAGTGCTTCACAATTTGTGAGATTAGACATGACACAATAAGATAAAAGAAAAAACCAAAACTGGGTCTGCCCTACCTTCCTTTTGGGCGTGCGGTGCAGGGGGGGTGGCGACGGATCAGAACCCAAATCAATGGTTCTGTGTCATCCTTGTGGGGCTACATGCCCATCAAGGTTCAGCCCGGCATTTTAGTGTCTTGGGAATCATTGACACAAAATTACTAGAAATAAATAAATAAATCCGAAAGGAAACAAAATCTGGCTAATCCTATATGACCGCTGCTTCGCTAGCGAGGCGGTCATAATAATTTAAGGTCAAATGAGGTTAAAAAAGAAATAAAACTTTGTTAAAAACCAAGAAAGTAAAAAAATACATAAAAGAAGTTAAGAATACATAGAAATAAAATAAATTCAACCTCAATAGAACCTCTAGTGGGACAAAATCTGATGTGCAATGGGAAACTATTCCAGAGTTTGGAAGCAGTAACAGAAAAGGGTTTCAAGTGTGAATGTGGTACTGAGAGGAGCAGTTGTGAGGATGACCTGTGTGACCAGACAAGCTATTGCTATAGAAACTTGAGTAGTAAGAAAATAGGCCATTCCATTGACACTCCAAACAGGACATTACTTGTGCACTGTGGAAGTCGGAACGCCTCAGACAGGAATGCACTCAAGCTGCCTCGATCTTGGATGAATTTCTTTGAACTTGAATTTCCCCTTAGGGATCAATAACAGGCGCGCGGGAACCTATTTTTGACCAGGGGTGCTGAATAGCAAAAATAATGGATGTTCGATGAACATCCAACACCCCCCCCCCCCCCCCTGGACATGTTTAGGATTTTGACTGCTAAATACGTCATTTTAGTGCGGTGTGCGGGTGATAGCGAGAAGTTTTAGAAAAGTCCTGGGCTCCCACCCTAACCCCCACAGAAGCGCACTTGACATTGTTAGCCTATTTCAGTATAGCTAAGGAAAATTACTTTTCTGATCGTCAAAACCACACCAGAGATGCTTTAAAAATATAGGCTAATAATCAGGCTGCAATGATCTCGCAAATAATTTCTGAATAGCCTAAAGTGTGTCGTCTCCACAGCAAGTATGTGTCCTAATAATTTCTATCTTAGCGACTAGGATAGTGAAATGATTTCACTAGCTATGCATTTATTATTTTTGCAAAACTGTAAAACACACTTAAAGTTTCTTTCAGCTTATCCATGTTTTTTTGAACGTGTAAATCGCATAGCATATGTAGGCCTATATCAACCGTAGGCCTACACACTTGATCGCTATCACATAGATGAAACCACGCTATGGTTCTTACAGTAACTGACTCACGTTCACGTTGATCTCTGTAACTGTTAATTTTTAGTAGCCTATATTCGAACCTATCCATAACCATTTTTTGCTATTTGACTCCTCATTTCACATACAAAAATATAAATAATGTCAGACAGCGAATTAGTAATTATTTAAAAATATATATATAATATCTTTTTTAAATCTATCTCCTGCCAACAGGGGGTGCTGCAGCACCCTCAGCACCCCCCTTCCCGCGCCCTTGATCCATAAAGTATCTATCTATCTGCATGTAACTATTGGTGCCAACTTACTGTTGCAGACACAGCATGTAATGACTGGATCAGCAGCAGAGAGAGCATAAATGTCTGAGTGTCTTGAAAAGCGCTATACAAATTAAATGTAGTAGTAGTAGTAGTAGTGTAGTAGTAGTAGTAGTAGTCATAGTAGTAGTAGTATATTATATGACAGTCATGACATAATGTTATTCAGCTACACAAGTCTGGCAAGTAATAGTCACTCGGTATACAGTCAGTCACTCAACAAATGGGAAATGGTCTTGCTGGATGTAACCAGATGGCATTTTGTCATTTCTATATAATTAATGGCAGTTAATTCTGCTGAAATTAAAACATAATACAAGGAGTCATCTGACTGGAACTCGAATTAATTAGAGACCATCAAGATAGCAAACTGATGTGAGATGGAAATTATTCCCCAGAATAAATAAAGTATCTATCTATCTATCTATCTATCTATCTATCTGTAGCCTGCAGGCTGCATGACTTAATATGTGAATAGTGGTCAAAGCTCCTGTACATGCCTAAATATGTTCATAGTTGGAACAGGCTGCATGACTTAATGTGTGCATAGTCACAACAGGCTCCATGAGGTCTGTTTTAGAGCTGTTTTGTTATTACCTAACATGATAAAGCACCCTGATAGCAGACCTTTTCAAAATGCAACCACTATTTCAAAATGTCAAGAAATAACAGAAATGGAGAAATAGGTTCAGTCAATGTTCATGCCTTCAAATCCTCTTCATGTTACTCTCCGGTGTTATATTTTGGGCATGTTTCATGGTTTCGTTTTTTAAATCATTTTCATTCCGGTGCAATTGTTTTGCATATACCTACCTCAGTATGGTTTGTTCATCAGAATACTGTTCACCTTCAAATGACTGTGTTTGTTAGAGTGATCATAGCATATCTCTCTTCTGTGATGGAGAGTATACTTCAATGGAGAGTACACGGTAAAGACTTCACGCATGCAGTGGTGTCCTATTTTATGACCATCATCAGTGAAACAGATCTAAACAAGAGATCCTCTCACTGAAACAAAACCACTTTGTTATCAGGAGAAGAGCATTCAATCACATTGTGACCATGTGAGCTGCTTATCTGAGTTTTGTTTGCCTTAAGAAATGTGTCTGCACTTGGGTTGTCTGATTTAGAGGCACTGTATGATATTCCTGTAGGAGGCATGTAGGTTTAGAGTAAAAAAAGTGTGACAATGACTTCCCTGATCGTAGTCCATTCTTGCTTTGTCCATCAATATTATTTACTGTGCTTATGCTATGGCTATGTCCCCTAGGATCATGACAATTTGAAAAGCTATGACTACACAGAAACTTATTATCAATCCATTTGAGCTTTTAGTCACATTTTGGCATTGGTCACTAACAGTAGCCTACTGTCATGTGTCTAAAGATAGAGCCATCCACTATTCACAGTGAAAGCAGAACGAGGCATATGCTGTGTTGGTACATTCTTATTCATTCAGATAATTTATAAACTAAATTTATTTTGTTTATGTTATGATATAACAATAATGATAATGTTCTCTCTCATGAGTAATATCCCACAGTCTTCATAGCTACATTGTCTTTTTTTTGTATTAATTTCCATATCACATTTTGGTTTACTGATGGCTGTGCCAGTCTGACCACTGCATTAGTAAAAGCACAGTAATCGATTAATTTGGAAGTGATGGTTTTCTGTACCTATTGATCTACAGTAATAGCATAATGTTACATTACATTACATTACATTACATTTGGCTGACGCTTTTTTAACCAAAGCGACTAACAACATGGTAAACAGTAAGTTTTAGAACAATTCTCACAATTTTAGGACAGTTTTAGAAAAAACACATTAGAGTACAGTAAGAATAAGTGCGTTGGTGAGTGCTGTATTTTAACAGTTACTTGTCAGTTTAACGGCTGGTGAGTGCTAGGATCAGTAAGACTTGTTGTAAGTGTTGCTATGAGAGTAGATGTTCTCTAAAAAGCTGGGTCTTCAGGAGTTTTTTGAAAGTGGAAAAGGATGTCCCTGCCCTTGTAGGAACTGGCAGTGTGTTCCACCAACGAGGAACAACAGATGAGAAAAGTTTGGATTGGCTTGAGCGTACCGGTGGTAGAGCTAGACGTCGTTCGTCAGAGGAGCGCAGCGGTCTGGAGGTAGTGTAAGTCTGTATGAGGGCATTCAAGTAGGTGGGAGCAGAACCGGAGACTACTTTGTAGGCAAGCGTTAGAGACGTGAATTTGATGCGGGCCGCCATAGGTAGCCAGTGTAGCTGGATGAGCAGCGGGGTAACATGTGCCCTTTTGGGTTGGTTGTAGACCAGGCGCGCCGCCGCGTTCTGGATCATCTGAAGTGGTTTCACTGCGCAGGCTGGGAGACCTGTCAGGAGGGCATTGCAGTAGTCGAGTCGTGAGATGACTATTGCCTGAACCAGAAGTTGGGTAGCATCTTGAGTCAAGTAAGTCCTGATTTTCCGTATGTTGTAGAGTGCGAAACGGCATGACCGGGCGACTGAGGCAACATGATCTGAGAAGTTAAGTTGGTTGTCGAGAACAACTCCTAGATTTCTTGCATTCCTGGTCGGTGAAACAGACAGGGAGTCAAATTTGATGTTGATGTCGTGGTGTATGGTAGGTTTAGCTGGGATGACCAGCAGTTCAGTTTTTGAGAGGTTCAGCTGGAGGTGGTGTGCCTTCATCCATGTAGCTATGTCTGAAAGGCAATCTGAGATCCGTGCTGAAACCAGGGGGTCGTCAGGTGGAAAGGACAGATAGAGCTGTGTGTCGTCTGCATAGCAGTGGTATGAGAAGCCGTGCGAACGGATAATCTGTCCCAAGGAGGTGGTGTAGATAGCAAAGAGGAGGGGGCCCAGCACTGAGCCCTGGGGGACCCCTGTGGTGAGATGGTGTGGTGCAGATAGCTGACCAAGCCATGATACGTTAAACGAGCGTCCTGTGAGGTAGGATTCAAACCAGGAGAGAGCAGCTCCGGAGATTCCCATGTCAGCGAGTATAGAGAGAAGGATACGGTGATTAACTGTGTCAAAGGCAGCCGATAAGTCAAGCAGAATGAGTGCTGATGATCAAGCGGTCGCATAATGTACAGATGTACTTGGTATTTTCAGTTGCAATGAAACTCACAATGACAATTTGAAAATGGCTATTTAACTGTAAATAAATGTATGCAAATGTACACGTTAAAAAAAGAACATTCCTCTCTGAGTCCTGATTGTGAAGGGTATCTATTGACTAGAGGTCAGTGCCACAAGATGCCAGTTACATATGATGTAAAACAGATTAAAATAGTGTGGTGTATGTGATGTACTAAAAGATAAAAAAAAAATATATATATATATAAAAAACTGTTTATATTGGTCCTTCGAGTAAGTTGCATTGTGTGATGGAAGTCTGAAGTGCTTCAAATGCATTCAAATATGTTAATAGGATTTTATTGTAAATTAAATGAGTAAAATCAAAAAGAACATGACATTTTTGTATATATTGGGATTTTTTTTAATTTTTATTTGATTCTAATGCAACACAAAGTACCAAAATTCATTGAATAAAGTACACTGTGGTCATTTTCTCAGACTCCTCTGCCAAGTTCATTGAGGTTACCCGCTGTAACCTTGGAAAGGCTCTGTGAATGCCGTGCCATGTTCCTGCAGAGGAATGCTACTATGTGGTGTAAGCATGTAGAGTTTTGTGCTGGTGCCATGCAGCAGAAAGAAGAGTAGTTTGGGGGACAGGTCACCAGCTAGGTCACAAATATTTTTAGATCTTCGCGAAACTTGAAAGTGCAACTGGAAAGTTTTCAGACCCTATACATTTTTCCACATTTTGTTATGTTTCAGAATCATTTTTCTTTCTCATCAATCTAAACACAATGCTCCAACACTCCACAAAACATAGGTGTTTGGAGTGTTATGTAAATTTAGTTTTTAAAAACTAGATGCACCACATAGCGGTACAAAATATGACCGCCGTTCAGTCCTGCACATTCACCCTTGTCATTTTTTCTCCATCTCCTGCTCCATCCCCTACTCTTGCAATGTTTGTGTATGTAAATGAGTGCGTGCATGTGTGTGTTTGCTTTTGTGTAAAGGTGTGCGGCTCTGTGTGTGTATTCGCTTGTGAGTGTGTGTATGGGGGTTATGGGGTGTGTGTGTGTCTGTGTGTGATATGACTGTATATTTGTGGTAGTGGCCTATGCTAGCCCTATTTATTTACCCACCACCCAGTGGCTGGTTAGTTGATCAAATTCACTCTATGTGCTAATTTCCATCCCTGGTGCATGTGTATGCTTGTGTGTGTGCATGTGTGTGCGTGCGTATGTGTCAGTGTGTGCGTGCCCGTGTGTGGGTGTCATACATGTTTGTAAGTGTGTGTGCGTGCCTGTGCGCGTGTGTGTGTGTGTGTATGCGTGCCTGCATGTGTGCGTGCATGTGTGTGTATGTGTGTCTGTGTACGTGTGTGCCTGCATGTGTGTGTGTCTTTAAGTGTGTGTGTGTGTGTGTGCAAGCATGTGTTTGTGCGTGTGTGTGTGTGTGTGTGTGTGTGTGTGTGTGTCTGTGTGTGTGTGTGTATGTGTCCATGCTTGTAGAAATGTAATATGTACTGGCAACCCTTCGCTCAACTCCGCTACATGTACACATGAATGGAACTCCATGAAACTTGCCATATATTCAGAGGGTGTCATAATGATCCAACATGTGCAGTTTTGAACATGTCAGCCAAAGATACCTGCGATTACGCCCTTATTTTTGCATTTTTAACAAGGTGGCGCTGTTTCACAAATGAGTGGTTATAGGCTGGGTTGATGTACTATATGACCGTGATGCTAGCTACACTAAGTTCCAAACTTTCCCATTTGAGAATGATGGAGGCTACCATGCTCTTGGGCACTTTCAATGTTGCAGAAATGTTCTTGTATCCTTCCCTAGATCTGTATCTTGACACAATCCTGGCTCGCAGGTCTACGGACAATTCTCTCAACCTTCTGGCTTGGTTTTCACTCTGACATACACCATCAACTGTGAGACCTTATATAGACAGATGTGTGCCTCTCCTAATAATGTCCAATTAATTAATCTAGGCATTACCGGTAATTTAGGCAATTGCAATTGCGGAAAACTTATGTAAATGGAATATTTCAGTCTTTTATTTTTTATAAATTTACAAAACACTCCAAACACCTGTTTTGTCTTTGTGGAGTATTTAGATAGATAGATAGATAGATAGATAGATAGATAGATAGATACTTTATTGATCCCCATTTGAGTATTGTGTGTAGATTGATTGTCATGATAAGAAAGGGAAAATCCACAATAGTAGGCAATGTATTAATTTAGGGTAAATTATCAATTTTGTATTGTGGTGCTGATTTGGAAATGATTCCTTATAGTTGTAATACATACACAGACACACACACACACTAAAACACTCATATTAATCACACATAATGAAGACAGAAACTGCATCATAAACATACAAATACAGCAGAACTTAAAATACTATTATTACTTTATAGACAATAAGTTAGATTTCCAGTTGGGTTGGAGAAAATAATGCTATCACAGATCAAACCCAAGAATCATCCTAATTTCTTTTAACAATAATTATCCTAATTTCTGCAGTTGAGCAAGACATGCAGTCTAGTTCTTGAAGATCTCTAATGGCTACAGATCTCTCTGCTGTGGTTACACATAGCCAGATCAAAATGTGCCGCATCCTGCATGAATCCTCCACATTGGAGGTTTTAAGAGTAGGTGTCAGAGGAATTTTTGGTGTTAGACTGGTTGAGAGGTGCCTTTGTGCAAAGTTTGTGCTCTACACTGTTTAACCTATTTATTCCCAGTAATTTATGTAAGGGATAATGTATAGAACGCCGGTCATTATGGGGAAAATAAGTCCCGACAGGGCGAACCGGACTGGCGTTCTATACATTATCCCGCTTATTATACGGCTACTTGCCAAAACGAAAAAATAAACTCCATGATATGTCTCTTTACACTTATTTGTTACCGTTTCGTCGTGGCTTTTGCTGAGAAACAAATAGTTCGCAACACACGCTGAACTTGAATCAAACATTCTTTAGAACACAGCTGATCAACCGTCTGCTTTCACTTTTGAATGAAGTTCCAAGCACAAACTCCGTTGCCATTGACAGTGGTCATTCTTGTTTTCAGAGGTCCTTTCCCAAGAAATAATGACCGCTAGAACTTTTGGAAATCCCATTCAAGTCAATGGAGCATTCTACTTGCATTGTGAAGAGCCGTATAATAAAATCAAGATAACCACCATTAAATCCTTTTTAAAAAGTTTAAGAGCAAGCAAGAAATAAACATTATTTCAGATGTGTGCTGTACATGTACATGTGTGCATGTAAGATATATTGTGGTATACAGCAGTTTAATGAAGTTAAATGTTAACAAGTAATAAACTCAGGAACAGTAGTAGATGATTGGTGATTGAAACATTGAACTTTGTTTATTGAACTGAGTTTATTGAGATCATTGAGCACTTTTAGTGTAAGAGAGAATTGGTGGTTATGTACAGTACTGCTGTCTGCTTTATCAAGCATATTTCTAATATATACTCATGCCAATCATCTCTGCTATGTTTGCTCGAGTAGTCATTTAATTGATACTCCATCATTGCATCATTGTTGACACTTTTCTAGACCCTTTTGGTGATGTATGTTTTGGCCTCCATAGGTGAAGAGATTGGCATGCTAGAGGACATGGAGACGGGAATCTCTGACCTGCACAGAGTCACATTCAGAATCACAGAAGCCAAGTCAGACGACCCAGCAGACCTACAGCCTGTTGTCAGTGGCAGACGGTAAGGCAGCGTGTTAGTGTTGTGCATGCTCCACTTCCGGGCTGGCACACAAGTATACTGCAGATACGCATCCAATGGCCATCCTAGTCCCAACTCTGACACTAATATGTGACCCTAAAGACTCAGTTAAGGGTGAGGTGACTGTCCTCTCCTTCCGCCACATGTGGTGTCAGAATTGGGATGATTTGGCCACTGAACACATTGGGTGTGAGCCTTATATGTGCCTGCGTTCATCTTGTAAGGGACCCTAGTAAAAGTCAGCCCTTGGATGGAGTACCTGACTGCTAAGTGAAGCTCAAGTAGTGGACACCTTGGCATGAGAGGACTAGAGTGAGAGATAAATAAGATATGTTAATGTGTGCATGAAGTAGCATGAAGTGCACAGGAGATTTTTTGTGAGAATGCTAATTTTTACATTAACTAGATGTACCGCATAGCGGTACAAAATATGACCGCCGCTCAGTCCTGGACATCCGTTCCGCGAAAATAAATCACACTTCAATTTGTCTCCATATTTTACTCCATCCCCCACTCTTGAAACTTTTGTGTATGCTTGTTTGGCATGCCTGAGTGTGTGTGTGCGGCTGCACAGAAAGTAGCCTACTGGTGCTGAAAAGGTGAATAGATTGTAGAATAGCCAAAGAAGATGTAGCATTGTTATAAAACCTTTAAAATCTCTAAGCAATCACAAGTAGGGCAGTTCATCACAGTTCATCCATTGCAACTGGATTGATGAAAGGTCACTTACACCTGTAGGCTACATTGTATTTGGGAAAAGCAAAAGGTATCAGCATAATGTTATTTATTTATTTATTTATTTTATTTATTATGTATTTATAAACAAAAACATCTCTGTCAGTTCCATGCCGTTTTCAACAGCTATCAAAAACAAAGGTCATTTTTGGATGGATGGATGTTTCTTCTTCTACATAAGATTTTAGTCATCTTTAGTTCATGTAATACTTTATTGTCAATGCACAAATTAAGTAACAGTAGTCTGAAACGTTATTGTTAATGCACAAATTAAGTAACAGTCGTCTGAAACGAAATGCTGTTTTACATCTAACCAGTGGTGCAAATAACTGACATGTCCAAATGGGCCTTGATGAAATGCGTCGCTAGACAGTTCATACACATTTTAACGGGCCAAAGTTGAAGAGCTATTGTCCGTTATTGTTCGTGCAAATATAGGCTGATTCATGTTCCCTTGCATTGTGTAACTGAGGTCCATGGCTAGTCTGGCTTTCATCAGACCAAGCTCAATCTTTTAAGAAATCAAAAAATAAATAGCGGGCAGATCAGGCTGGGTTCACCCAGCCTAGTCCATAGGCAGCCGATATTGTTTAATTTTCCGATTGAGATATACACGCTCTGGCTATTCTAAATGCAAAAATGCATCAGGGAGTTATGACAAAACGGTAACTAACAAACTAGATCCTAATAGAAAGCTGTTAGCTTCCCTAAGCTACAGGTAGGATTATAAGGTAGGCCTATTGACAACATAAATTGTCAATAGGCTATGCTGGCGACACAAATAAAATCTTCTTTGGAAACCAATGGCTTACGCCTTACAGTATCAAGCGGACTTAAACTGCCATATCGTGGCGAATGTTGTAATAACATTCACGCAGCTCCATTAGTCAAGGAAAGCGCGAATGAAGTAGCCACTTCTAAATGGGACCCACTACACAGTAGCTTAAGGTGTGTTGCTAAAGCAGCCATAATGAAATGAAGGTGTCATTGTTTGGATACTTCACACACACACGCTTTTTAATTTCACAGACGACAACTGCCAAGCTGGAATCAAAGCACATCGATTCCCCTCTCACACCCTGCACGCACTTAAAACAAAATAAACAGGCGTCTCAGTCTCACGCATGTATAGGCAAAACTGTATCAGACCGGTGTAACGTTGGTAAATCTTCCATTGCACAGAATGATTTTGTAGCACATGCAATAAATGACAGTCGAAAGATACAAACAGTGCTGCTATCAATTTGCTTGGTATAACCGCATTTATAGTTTTCTACAAATGCAATCAATCAAATGGGCCTCCATCACTCAACCAACGCTAACGGTAACATTACCTAGGTCCTTATTGATATTACAAGATTAACGTACCTGCAGTAAAAACCAAGCATGTCCGATAAACATCCTCAGATTTATTTCGGCTTCAAGAAGAAATGGGAATTACACTTCATGTGAACATCGTCCTATCCTTATTAGATGTTCGCTTCGGTAAATTACAGTCCTTGTAGGAAGCGTCCATTGTTCTTCCAACCCACTTTTAACTTCCAACAAAATTACGTCTCACTGCAACGATGCGCCATCTAGTGGACAAACGACTACTTATCGCCAATACTGAAAATGCAGCCATGATGATGATGATGAATATTTATTTTGGCTTTCTTTTAATCCTACTGAATTTGTAATTATGTATCGGCCGTTCTAATACCGATAGTATGTGGGTGCCTGTGTGTGTGCATGTGTACATGTGTGCACCGCCATTTACAGGCCAATGAGTGTACAGTCACTAAATGTACACATAACCTAATTTTTTTAGACCCCCCCATGGATGAAATTCTACGAAACTTGGCATACCCCCAGAGAATGCCAGGTCAATCATACACATAAAATTTGGTGCAGTTCTGAACATCTTAACTGAAGATAGGGGCGATTAAAGCAGAATAATATTGCATTTTCATTTTTTACCGGGGGGATGGGGACGAAATGAAATTTTTGCGTAAAAGTCTAGTGGGGCTACATACCCACCAAATTTCATGTACCCCGGTGGTTCGGTGTCCCGGGTATCAATGACCAAAAATTCAGGAAGTAGATGACAGGAAAAATTCTTGAATTGTGTGCATGTGTGTGTGCATGTACAAGTTTATGTTTATGTGTGTGGGTGTGTGTGTGTGTGTGTGTATGTGCGTGCTTGTGTGTTTGCCTGCGTATGTGTGTTTGTGCATGTGCATGCATGCGTACATATGTCTACTGTGTGAGTATGTGTCATACGTATGATTACTGTAAATGTATGTGTATGCGTGTGTATCTGTTTATGCACATGTGTGCACATGGAATGGGTTAACATGACCCCTGGAGGCAAACATACGGAAAAAATTGGTCATCCTAGGCCCTACAGTTCTCAAGATATTCACAGAGAACTGTGTCTGCCCTACCCTCCTTTCGGGGGGTCCAGTCCAGCGGGGGGGCTACAGATCAAAACGAAAAATGACGGTTCCATGCTATCCATGTGGGGGTACATGCCCACCAAGTTTTGTGTACCCCGGTCTTTCAGTGTCCCGGGAATCCTTGTTGGTGTACGTCACTAAATGTACACATAAATTATTTTATTGTAAGGCCCCCCATGAACGAAAGTACACAAAACTTGGCATGCATTCGGAGGGTGTCATAATGATCCTACACTTTTAATTTTGTGCAGTTTTGACCTTGTCAGCCAGAGATATTGTGATGAAAACACCAAATTTTTTGCTTTTTAATTTTTAACTAGGTGGCGCTATACATGAAATAAGTGGTAATGGGATGGGTTAACATGCCCCCTTAAGACCAACATACATAAAAAAGGTGGACCTCCTAGGCCCTACGGTTCTCGAGATATTCACAGAAAACTGTCTCCGGCCACCTACAGGCCAGTTGGTGTATAGTAACATAAATTAATTTATTGTGTGGCCCCCCATGAACGGAATTCCACAAAACTTGGCGTGCATACAGAGGGTCTCATAATGATCCTACACTTCCAATTTCGTGCAGTTTTGACTATGTTAGGTCACAGATACCTTCAATTACAACACCTCATTTTTACTTTTTTGTGTTTAACTAGGTGGCGCTATACATGAAATGAGTGGTTATGGAATGGGTTGACATGGCCCCTTGAGATCAACATACAAAAAAAAAAAGGTCCTCCTAAACCCTACGGTTTTCGAGATATTCACAGAAAACTGTGTCTGCCCTACCCTCCTTTCGGGGGGTCCAGTCCAGCGGGGGGGCTACAGATCAAAACGAAAAACGATGGTTCCATGCTATCCATGTGGGGTTACATGCCCACCAAGTTTCGTGTACCCCGGTCTTTCAGTGTCCCGGGAATCATTGACGGAAATTTGGGCATGCGAAAAAGAAAAAAAAAAAAAAAATCTGACTAAACCTATATGACCGCCGCTTCGCTGCGCGGCGGTCATAATAACATTTTAAAGCAAGTAGTATGTGTACCTGAACTTTCTGTGAAATACCACTTAAACACAGCCTATTAAGGTAGACATGGCAAGGTTTCTCCTTTGAGGACTATAAAGAGATAGTTTGGAAAGCACTTCTAGTAAAATAAAATAAACAACATTATTAAGTTATTTATATCTTAATAAGGGTTCATAGAACTCAAAGAGAGGCCATAATTAGTAAACACACTCCTGGTCTGGCCATATCATATTAACAATACAATTAGCCAAAGTCAAAAGTGTCTCTTTTGTATGTCTGTTTTCTCTTTTGTATGTCTGTTTTCTCTTTTGTATGTCTGTTTTCTCCAGCTGACTGCTCTCTGCCTCTGCTCTCTTCCTCTCTATGGTCCCTTTCTCTTCTCCTTCTTGTCTCGTCTAATCTTCTCTCTTTAGAGACCACTATACGGTGGAGGTGCCGTTGCCACAGCAGTCATTCCAGATGATCCCACCTGAGCTTCGGGAGGGGAAGCCACTGCAGGTGTACCCGGTGCTTTTCAACGTGGGCATCAACGAGCAGCAGACCATTGCAGAGAGGTACAGTACGCCACCTGAGGCCACCGCTGTTAATGTATTGTCTTTGGGGATGTAATTACAGTTAAGAACATAATTATTCATACCCCTGACAAATAATGATTTAATGTTGATTTTCTCTTGACCAAGGATACAAGGAAGTTTATTGTCACATGCATATAGTTACTGGAAGTAAGAAATGCAGTGAAATTATGTCTGGTGTCAGCCTATTTGTGCATTTATGGGGGGGGGGGGGGGGGGGTAAAAAGTGCAGTAGAAGAGGGGTTTAGTAGATTAAGTGGCAAGGGCTGCATAAGAAAGGTGGGGGAGGATTGGGATTGGGGGGGGGGGGGGCACCAACAAGGAGCACCCAAGAGCAACAGGGACAAGGAAAAACTCCCTTACCAAGGAAGAAACCTTGGGCAGATCCACGGCTCAAGGGGCTAACCCAACTGCCAGGGGTCTTGGTGTGTGTGTTGGGGGGATGACAGGGGAGATGGGATAGTGTGCTGTGTATGTGGGGAGAGGGCAGTGTGCAATATGTGTGTTGGAGAAGCTTCCTCATGAGACAATGTGCTGTGTATTGGGGGGGGGGGGGGGGGGGCAGTGTGCTGTAAGTATGTTGGGGATGTGTGTTGGAGAAGCTTCCTGAAGACAATGTGCTGTGTATGTAGGGAGGGGGGGCAGTGTGCAGCAAGTACTGTATGTAGAGGCTTACTGTAACAAGCAGTGTGCTGTATGTATGTGAGGTGATGACAGTGATGATGTAAGTGGTAAGACCAGTATGTTTGCTCTGACTGAAAATGACACTGCCACATGCCAAAAGGTTGCAAGACAATGTGGGAGAAACATGGAATCAAAAAAAGGAGCGTTTTCATCTTTTTTAACATTTTTATGAAAAATGCCATGTCCAAAATGATTCATACCCTTTTTAAATAATCAATAGAAACAATGTTTATCTGCATTCACAGCTCTCAAAATGGTCCATATAATACCTACCAAGCCTCTTCGTGGACGGATTGTGGACTCTGGCTGATATGCCACTCTAAAATGTTGATATTGTTCTCGGTTAACCATTTCTTGCCTTGTTTGGCTGTGTTTTGGATCATTGTGTGGTTTAATGGCCCAATGCCGTCTATTGGGGTAGGTCTCTCGGCAGACTGACTGATCTTTTCCTCCAAAATTCATAATGTAGCCCCTCATTTTAGTGTTACCGTCTTACAACTTTTTGGCATGTGGCCGTGTCATTTTCAGTCAGAACAAACATATTGGTCAAGAGAAAATCAACATTAAAGCCCAACTTGGTATGATTAGCTATGTTTCCCTCTCCGCTGGAAGAAAACTATCCATAAAGCACATTTGACTAGCGAAACGGTTAGCAGAAGTTCGGCAGAACAATGTGGACGCTACAAGGTAAAAAACACGATTGAAAATGAGTTTCTTGTTCTCACTTCTCTTACCGGGACATCAGTCCAAATGTTGCAAGGTTGGTTATCCATCTCGGGGCGCTAGGGGGAGCTGGGAAAGTCACTATTTTCACCAGAACAGCTTATTTAACCATCCAAATGATTTCTAAACGGTTTTATTAAATTGAAATAGTTACCAAGTTTTTCTTTGAATCAATATTTGCCAGGGGTATGAATAATTTTGTTCTGTATGTGTGTATGTATGTAACTGTATGTGAATGTGAATGCGTACTCTGGTCCCTCAAAGGAATTATGGATACTTAAGCTATGATGCAACTATAACCCCACTGTACTCTGAAACCCATTACTTCCCATCGCTTGCGCCATATATCAACACAATGTTGAACTTTGATTGTGGCAAGCTGACTAAACATGCTGACTCAATTGCTTAGAATTTGATGGTGTCATTACCGGTACATGGCAGTTGGCCTTCGTGGCTGGGTATTATGTGTGCATGATGTCATATTAGTGGAAACTTAGTGAGAACTCAAGTACCTTCAGCTATGAGGTTAATACACGGGGCAGGTAATATGATATTAACATGGTTTTGTTTCTTTTAATTTGCATGAAACACTGCCCTGCAGCTTATGCACAATGCGGCTTGTACACAGGAAATTACTGTAGCTGATGATGTGTAGCGCTTAAAGGAGAATTCCGGTGTGATATTGACCTAAAGTGTATTGAAACATGATACCGAGTGTGAACGTATGTCTCATAGCCCATCTCGGCTTGTCCCCTGCACTCCAAAATCTGGCGCTAGTTAGCCGATGCTACCAACAGCTTTTTCAATAGTGGTGCTTCGGCATCGGGCTAGCCATGCAAATAAATCACTGTTTTACACCCATTTACGAGGCTCAATGTATCTCCACACTTCATTGGTAGACTTCCGAGGGCCCTGACATTTAAAACGAGACATTGAGAACTTTGAAAAAGCACTGGTAGTTTACTTACAAGACGATTTATACAGACAGTATCTTCACAAAGTTTAGCGTTTGCAGCCATCTTGAATTGTCACGATAAGTCGAGCAACGAGTAAGAATGAACAGGTATGATAAGGGATCAGATTCCAAAAATAATTCAGTGGAAATGCATGGATTCCAGTTTCTTCCAGTAGCAGCAACTGGATTTTCCACTAGCTGGCTTTCTTGATTGGTGGCGGATGGTGGTGTTGGCAGATTTGGCCAAATTGTCCAGGACTCAAACAGACTATGAAGCACGACTGGACTGAACCTTCAGGTGGCAGGGCAGGTGTGCTTTTTTGAACCAGTAGTCAGTGGTGTCCCTAACCATCTGAGCTGGGTTCTTGTGTATGTGGATTACTTGTTTAGCTGGATTTCACTATGGCTGATTTTAAACTCTTCTTGCACTCTTCATTCTTTGAATCTGATATTGTAAAAGCTGTCAGTGCAAAGGAAGAACAGAAGTGCAAACCCTCACAGGGCCAGACTTGTTGACGTAGACAGGATTAAATCAAGTTGTAACCCATCATGGGGTAACAGAGGTCAAGTAGGAAGTCTTAACCACCTTTGCCCGTGTCTTATATGTGTTATGTGCTATGTATGAAGAAAAGGCTTCAACCCTACTGTCAGATCTGTATTAATTTGTCTTCCATGATGCCATTCTTGCACAGGTTTGGTGACATATCTTTACAAGAGAGGATAAACCAGAGAAATTTTGAAATTTTAGATGGTTACTTCAAGACACTGAGTGACAAAGTGCCATCAGAATGTGAGTCCATCAGTTACAACTTTTCTGTTTCAAACATGCATGCATGTTTAATCCCTCTGTCTGTGTAGCTTTGTCTTGGCAACTCAAGCAAACAGTTCACTCTGGAATACAATGTAATTTACACTGTTACACTGTAATTGATTTAGAATACAATGTGATACAATACTGATATGCACTGCTCCAACTACACGGCCCTATAAAGCAAGTAAAAGTTGCGGCCTGTATTTTTGTCTTTGTAACATAAGATATATCCATACACATATACAGCGGGGGAAATAAGCGTTGAACGTGTCAAATATTTTTTTCGGTAAGTATACTTCCAATGAGGCTATTCACATGAAATGTTCACCAGACATTAGTATTCCACACTTACAAACAAACAATCCAAACATTAAAGTCCATAAGTAGAGTTATGTGTAATGAAGAGGAATGGAAAGTGTTGAACACACGAAAAAAGCAGTACACCAAGGCAAGGCAATAATACATATTAATGAGCTATAAAAAGGTTTTTTGTTACCAATAAGTCACACAAGACATTTCATGATGGGTAAAAGCCAGAGCCGGACAGTAACGGAGTAGATTTACTTGAGTACAGTACTTGAGTACAATTTTGAGGGATCTGTACTTTACTCGAGTATCATTTTTGGGGAGTACTCATGACTTTACTCAAGTTCATTTGAGAGGCAAATATTGTACTCTTTTTGTAGTGTAGGCCTACCTTTAAGGCACTTAAATTTCAGACACGTTCAATTTCTTTTTATAGCCCATTAATATGTACTAACCCAGTTTATAATAATTTGCACAGATTAGAGGGATAATTACTCTCCAACTACTTACTTGCTCGTTCCTTGCCTTTACTTGCCTTGGTGTACTGCTTTTACTTGTGTTCAATACATTTTTCCTGTGTCATTCCACTTTATTACACATAACTCTACTTATGGACTTTAATGTTTGGTTTGTTCTATAAGGGTTAATTACCAGAATTAATACTAATGTCTGGTGAAAATGTCATGCAAATAGCCTCACTGGATGTACAGTATACTTACTGAAGAAAATGTTGAGGTGTTCAATACTTATTTCTCTCGTCTCCCTCTCTCCCTTGTCTACAGCTTTGCCAAGATTATACTCCCTGCATACAGATTCATTTTTACGACCTAGGTCACATAACACACATGAGGATTTCATAGCAACATAGGGCCCTATTTTGGCGATCTAGACGCATGGTCACTGGCGAATAGCTTAAATACATTTAGGGGTTTGTCCAGTCCACATTCGGGGTGGTTTTGTTATCAAACGTCGGGCGCTTGGCACAAAAAGGCAGTTCTTATGTTGGGTATGTTTTGGCCGTAAGATCCTTTAAACCAATGAAAATGACATCTGTCATTCCCTTTAACAGCAAGCAGCTCAACTTCAAACAGCGCATTGGTATTTTGATAGTCAGCGGTGCATTTGAAGGAATCTGCTTACATGCGAGACCGTGTGGAACAGGTATTCCACTAAACCATGCTTTACTAAAACCTAGCAGAGTATAGCCTACACACATCTGCACTCGTTTATTATTTGAACTGATAGGAAAAGTGAAACTAATTTCACTGGTGTTGAAAAACCACTTACCCAAATAATGTTTGAATGACTGAATAAAAAACCTAAGGACATTTATCCTGCAGAGGAGTTGCTGCTTACATCTCGTGACAGTATGTCTTTAGCTGTGCTTCATATGCGCCTTTCACTATAGACCAGGTTTTTCTTGGTCAGCAGCGTAATGCTTTTTAGATGGTGTAAGATAGCGATTTTTAGATAATGCGCAAGACCACACCTTAGATCATTAATTGCCTCACCCCTGGGCATATTGTTTAATAAAAGAGAAGTGCATGGCGAAAGATTTGAGTGTAAGATATGAATAAACTTTGCGTTGCGATAAGAATACGCTATGGTCTGCGTTTCTGATCGTCAAAATAGGCCCCAGAGAATCACTGCATGTTTATCTAGGCCACATTCAAATGCCTTAAAGCACTGAACTGACAAGAGAGAGAGACCTTGACCTATGACTGTAACTGCACTTATCAAACAAAGAAATAAATGATGCACTGGAATGTGGCGGACAAGTGATGATGGATATATTTGTGCCTCAGGTCTGCCCTGCTTTCAGACACAGATGGATGTGAAGGAATTACTTGAAACCCTTGGCCAGAACGTTGTTACGAAGAAGAGGAAGAATGTGGAAATTCTCTGGCTTGCTGGAACGGTAAGATTTATATCTGTGTGTGTGTGTGTGTGTGTGTGTGTGTGTGTGTGTGTGACGGAGCAGTAGTCACTCTCAACGACAGTATAATCACCGATCCACTGGTTTCCACCCTGGCAATCCTCAATACAGACAATACATATCACCAGCTTCAGATTAAACATGCAAGAGCCTCAATTCTTCACCTTAGACAGACCCAAAACGGACAGGACTGGACGGGCCTCAGGCTGCAAGGAAAACTTGCATTACTCCAATTTGCCGACCACTCAGTGTCTCATTCTGTCCTGACAAACCCTTCAATCTCAGATGACATCCTAATATTCATGATTAAAGCAAGACTACAATGTCTCCCAACTAGGTACAATCTGGCAACATGGTACCCATCAAAGCACAAACCCTACTGTATATTACACCCAACTCAGCAAGAAAATGAAACCGTTGCTCACATACTAAACGGATGCTACAACTACAAAGGACTGTATGTGACCAGACACGACCGTCTGGTCGATCTGGTTGCAAAGGATTTGCAAAAGATAAACTATGGACATGACAGCAAAATATACAAGCACAGCACTGTAAAACTTAACTGGTTCCATCATAACACATCTGACAGTGACAAAATATTCCAAACACTCCTGACATTGCAATTGTAGATGAGTCTATCAAATCTGTATTTATCTTTTATCTTTTTTTAATCTTTTATCTATTTTTTTATCTTTTTATCTTTTTATTTTGAGGTAGGCTGCTGTTTTGATTGTATATGGACACTTGCTACCATTCCAAACTATTGAAATATCAACCATTGGAACAGTAGATGTCATCACCAACTTGGATACAGTTGTAAACTAGTAACCCTGGTATTTGGAAGTTTAGGCCATGTCCATACAAATGTGGTTAGGGGGATGCAGTTAGGGGGGCTGCAAAAAAGGAGGCAAAAAGACTTGCAAAATTCTGCTCTGTTTCAGCACTCATGTGCTGAGTATTATAAATGGAAGGACCTGTAAAAGTATTGTGTGTGTGTGTGTGTGTGTGTGTGTGTGTGTGTGTGTGTGTGTGTGTGTGGTCATGTGTCTTGTGAAGCTGCAACAGCTGCATTGTTTGAAAGTACAGCACAACTTTTGAAACATTTTGACCTGGAGCTGTCAGCAGCTGTCAGTGGTGCATAAACTGGCTGTACTTTCACTCACCACTCTTCTCTTGTACACCGTGTTCTTCTGCTGTATTTGCTTAACACACACACACACATACACACACACACACACACACACACACACACACACACACACACACACACATACACACACACACACATACACACACACACACACACACACACACATACACACATGGCATTGCTAGAGGTGAACTCATCTGAAAATGTTAAATGCATTAACCAGCAAACACACTCTCTTCCACCCTTTTCCTCTCTTCTCTTTTCCTCACGCAATCGGTTTGTTGACCTTATCACCCCAGATCTGCCGACGCCTGAACGGCATTCGCTTCACCAGCTGCAAAAGTGCCAAAGACCGGACATCCATGTCTGTTACGCTGGAGCAGTGTGCCCTGCTAAGGGACGAACACCAGCTCAATAAGGACTACTTCATCCGGGCCCTGGACTGCATGCGAAGGTAAGCACTCCCACCCAGCATCAGCTCAGTGTCCCCCATCCATACCAGCACCACCCTGTCCACCTCCCCCCTGGCTGCACTGCCTCCTACATCTTGTCCAGCTCGTGGGTCCTGCTCATCCACCTCGTCTCCATATCGTCCTCACGTCATGCCTGGCTTTGTGTCTTAAACTCCCAACAGTCAAGTATGCCGTCTACAGCACACACGCACACACACACACACACACACACACACACACAATAGGGATGTCCATTTCGCTACCCGATACTCCTTAATCGACCATTCACCGTTAACCCATAATGTATTTTTATACTCAGGCCTATTATCAGCAAGTAGCCAAGGCAGGCACACTTTCTAATATAAAAGCATGTTAGAGTGCTGGAACAAAAAGCAGTTCCACTATCGGGTAACAACCAACGGAAATGGAAAGTTGTGCCATTTTCATAGCCTATCTAAAATTATTAAGGCTATAGTATATTCCAACCCTGAGTATAGCAGACAACTTCAATGATTTCTATTTAGAAAAAGCAAGTCAGCTGTAGTCATGTGCACAGTCTATTGACTGTAAGACGCGCTGCAGAAAGCAGCCGCTCATATGGCACTAGTGGCCAGCCTCGGGAAACGTGTCTGATTAGCTCTCCACCAGTTGAGAGGATTTATATGCAATAGGGGGAATTGTCTCTCATAGGCGTCCACATTCTGTGCGTTGACCACGCTTGTTCTTTTAGCTGTTTAACTGATTATTTAACTGATTAATTATTATTAATCGCTTAAAACTCTTTTTATCGGTTATCGGTCAAACGGTGAATTATGAACACCCCTAACACACACAGAGAGAAAACGTAGTAAAGCCTATTGTGACAGCTGCACAATGGTGAAAGCTCTTGCTTACTCTCAATACGCCTTTCTTGTCATGCCATCTGAATTGGGGAGGTATGTCTCAACCTATTATCAGAGAATGTCTAATAAGGGGAGAACTGCCACTCTCGGAAAACTTCCAGTTTCTGAACTGGTTGCAGTTCCTTCTGTGGTTCCACATGAGGACGCTTGTCCACGAGTGCAGAATGCATGGAGGTCTATGGAGCTGTACCCCTCAAAATCCACTTTTCTCGGGATATTTTTTTTTTTTTCAAGTAATTTGAATATTGTATTCGAAATGGGAGGCAAAGAAAATACACTTGGTTGAGTATTATATTTTTTAAAATCACTTAATTGTTCTAAAAAGCCTTTCAAACGTGTTAATGACGTCATTCATTAGCACAATGCTAGCGTTTTAACACTGACCCAACCTGTAAGAAATCAAAAGGACATAAGTACTCGTTCATTCAACTTTTGACCTATAACCCATGTTGAAGTTATACAAACTACAATCAAATCTGAGATTTGTCAACGACAATCAGATGAAAGAGACAAATTTAGCCGTCTAGCTCCATTGACTCCCATTCATTCTGCACTTATGGCGATCGCCCCCAGTGGAACTCTGGTGGAACTGCAACCAAAATTCGGTACAATGGGACTTAATATGGAGTGGCCAGGCTCTCCGTAGACGGGCTCTGCTATTATGTTCTTTAATAGCCGTTGTAAAATGCTAAAGTGATATTAAGTGACATCCATTGTCAACCTTTCAACCAGTTAAGTTTTATGGACAGCATGGCCCTGGTCCTGGTCCACAAGTGAGGAGGCCTTTGGTCATCCACACACCCACACCGCCTCTGCTTTTGTCTCTCTGCCAGCCAAGCCTCCAGACCCAATGGCACGTCATCCACGGGAGTGGGAGGCAGCTGATGTTTCCCTGAGTTGAGAAAGAAAGAAAGAAAGAGAGATTAAGAGAACAGTCCACAATGACAGCGTTTTTTCGGCCCAGTTCCGTAGCATCATTTAGGTTGTCGCTCATTTAAGGTCATATGAGTGAACACGGTCCACTAACTTCCTGAGCCAGGCCCACTTAAGTGCCTTTCATCAATCAAAGTTTCAGCAATATAGGGGCGCTCACTCAAACACTTTATAAAGTATTTTGGGTGCGAGTTAAAAATGTCAGTCTTGAAGTGGAGGAAACGGCACACTTTTGTGTATTATACTTTTAAATGGATTTATTGCACCATGCCCTTGACTACAAACTCAGTGTCACTGAAGACGGCTTGACGCCGAAACGAGTTTGTAGTCAAGGGCATGGTGCAATAAATCCATTTAAAAGTATAATACACAAAAGCGTGCCGTTTCATCAATCAAAGACATCTAACACTGACATTCTTTTTTTAGGCAGCTAGCTCAGTCCTGTACCTGGAACTGTACTATTTGTGCACCATCCATACACCACCCATATGTTAGACTTCCATAAAGTGATATAAAAGGTTTGTTGGAAATTTGTGCTTCAAAGTGCTCACTGAGTTCACTTATTCCCAACGTTTGAACTTTCTAATAATTTAAGCCAGTGATCCTTTTGTGAAATTGTTAGATGCCTATCCTCAAGGGTGTGGCTGTGAACACTGAACTGTATTGTGAAGATGTTGCAATGAACCCATTTTGCCCGAGGCAAAACTCATGTTTTGTACACTCATAACTCACTCATTGTCTGTTTATAGAGCATGTGTTTGACACGCCTCTCTGCTGCAAAAGCAAAGTCTTGCGACAGCATGTTGGTGCACTGCCATGATTACAGTATTCTCCTGCACAACCCAGAGGTGCCCTCATGTTTGCTTTTCCACTTTTGCCCCTGTCTGCCATACACGCTCATACTGTCTGTGATTAGTCATTCTTCAAATTTGTTTCTGCCACACCTATGTCATTCCAGCCAGCTTCCTGTTTGAGGGCAATTCCATGGAAAATTACGTTTTTTGTAACATCCATAACGCCAATAAAATGTGATGGTATGGTATGATGTGAATGATTACATGAAATTTGAGCATTTGCTATTTTTGGCTGAAGAATGTACATGAGAAAAAATGCACAAACAATGAATGTTATCATTCACATCATACAAATGCCAAGGCATTTCATTGGCGTTATGGATGTGACAAAAAGTTGATTTTCCGTGGAATTGCCCACAGACTGTCTGTCTGTCTGTGTGTGTGTGTGTGTGTGTGTGTGTGTGTGTGTGTGTGTGTGTGTGTGTGTGTGAGCTTGACTGAAAATGCACTGTAGTACTAACACTGTGTGTGTGTGTGTGTGTGTGTGGGTGTGTGTCCGTCGATGTGAATGTATGAATGGTTGCGTAATGTGTGGGTGTTTTTGTATGCGTTCTTGTGTGCACGTGTGCGTGTGTGTATGTATGTGTTTCTTCTTGGCTCGCTTAGCAGTCGGCTGACGCAGGGAGAAGCAGCTCAGTGGGATGACCCAGAGGCCGGCTCAGTAGCCAATCACAAGCCGGCCTCTCGCCACTTCTACCCAATCGCCCTCCTGCTCGTCAGCTCTCACCTGCTGGTGGTGTGGCTGATTTTAAGTCTTGTTTTTCTGCTTGCAAAATATCAATAAACTGCTGATAATGCCATCACGACTGACTCCTTTTGTCTTTTCTCGCCGGACCAGCGGCAGATCTGCCGCTCTCCTCTGGCAACTCTCATAGCAGTGAGTGTCCACTAGGGTTTGGTGCAGGACAGTTCAGCAGAGACTCTGAGCTCCATTCTCCCGCTGTCACCAAACGTCTTTCCACGCAGTGCTTAATGTAGTTGTCATAGTTTCCAGCCACAGGGCAGTCTCCCCTTTTTGATAGATGTGAACAGGAAACATATAACACCAATTCACTGTGGTCAACCAGATTAAGGAGATTCTTTATCAGTGATTAATGCTGTGCACATCAAAGCGTACATATAACTATGCGGTGCTGTTGCAACACGCTCACACACACACACACACACACACACACACACACACACACACACACACACACACACACACACACACACCAGTCAAGTGACCTCTTATACAAGTGACAAAGTTGAGCTGCAGTTACAGTTATGTTTAGGGATTGGGCATCCATCCATGTTAATATACTGCCACTGGGTCAGGAAACTGGCATGGAGCTTTTACGTTTTACATCAGACATGACAAAAAATGTTTATTATTTTTTCTCATTCTTGTTCTCTTCCCCAACCCCCCATCCCCACCCCCACACTAGAGAGGGATGCCGTATTGAAAATGTCCAAAAGAATATTAAGTGCCGCAAGTATGCTTTCAACATCCTGCAGCTGATGGCTTTCCCCAAGTGCTATCGGCCTCCTGAGGGGACTTATGGGAAGGTGGACTCCTGAGCTCTGGGCCCAGGGGGCCAGCCCTGTGCCACTGATCCCAGCCTGTTAAGAGCCATGTGGATGGGTGTGGTGGATGTAAATGTTCTTATTACTTATTGCACCTGATAAGCATCACCAACCGCTACTTCTGTTTCACTTTGCTTTAAATCATTTCTGTATATATAATTTCTTGTTTTTCCTAAAGAGATAACTGTTTTTTAAGTTGTTTATGTTGTCAGTGTTTTATTGTGTTTTTGTACAGTCTGGGTTTATATTTCATACATGTGTGTTTTCTCTTGACAGTGTTCTTAAACCAATACATTTTTTATTTCACAGTAAAGTCACATGTCATCAAAAAGATCATGTCTTGGTTTTCACTTTATTGCATCAGACATCACAAACCATTCCTTTTTCTAGTTGCACGTTGGTAACTCCATGTTCCATCACATTTGATGTCACTGTCATTTTTAGAGCTTACAGTGATGGCCAAAAGTATTGGCACCCATGCTAAAGTTGACTGAAAAGAGGAATATAAATATATATATATAAGAGGGTGTTATTTCAGTTAGCCTATTAGCTGGTTTGATGCTCATTGAGCTCAATGTAAATCAAACCAGCTAATAGGCTAACTGAAATAACACCCATGCCAATCTCTAGGTATGGTGAAAGGTATGTGATGATGTGGGGCTATTTTAATTCCAAAGGTCAAGGTAACTTGCACAGTATTCTGGATCCATGAAATAACTGGCCTTTAAAAATAAAAATCTGCCTGTCTCTATGGGAATTTAACATAGGGGTGGGAATACTTATGACCCCTGTATTTTAAGGAAGAACATTTATTTATTTATGATACATTATTCATTCACTAAGAAAATTGGTGTCCTTAAAGGTTAGATATTTACTCATTTTTCACTTAAGGCATTAAGATCAATTTCCAAAAGATGATTTTATATTCCTCTTTTCAGTCAACTTTAGCATGGGTGCCAATACTTTTGGCCATCACTGTATGTTGTATTTCTTTACTGTATTGTCAACACCAGATGGATTGTCAAAGACTTAATTATCAAAAGTCAGAATGTTGGTACATTGAATTTAACTATGTTGTTAGAAATACAGCAAGCAGTGTAACTAAGTGTATGTATCTTTGAAGGAAACATGGTACAACATTGAGACTTTGTTCAATAAATTAATAGATATTGAACTATACCCATATAGATTTTCAGGTTCCAACTAGCTAAATGACCTAAAAAGGCAGCAACATTTAGTTTTATGTTCATATGCTGGATACTTCAAATATTGACACAACATTAGTAAAGTATTGCATTAGTAGACAAATACTGATTGATGTTGTGGGTAAAAAATAGATTGTTATTATAATCCTCATTTCAGTTTATAATATCCTAGTATCAGTCTTTTTTGCAGTTTGTTCCCGAATCTAGGGACTTATCAATCAATGGGCAAAATTGTAGCCTACAAACATTTAATGGTCCATCCCTACAAAATTTGGGCAGGCTAGGAATAACACCTTTTGCTAATGATTTTTTTTTTCGTGTGTGTGTGTGTGTATTATGTGAATCGTTTTTTTTACTATTATTATTATTTGTTATAGGCCTAGTCTAATTATTTAAAATAAGCGTGCTGGGTTACGGGTACGCTGGTGAGTCACGCCGCTCCGTCCAGTACCTGGATGTTCATTTTTTACTGTTTTTTACTGTTTATTAGGCTTTTTTTTTTTTTTTAGGTTTTTTTTTTATTTGTTCGACTGTCTGTGCTAGGTTCAGGTATTCTGAGTCACGCTGCTCCATCACACATTGTTTTGTTTGATTCTGTTTGTAAACGGCGTTGCTGTAAAAGATCATTGCTCAGTCAGTTTCCCCTGAATAAACAATGGTTGATTTTAATATAGCCTATTAATGTCCAAACATGACTCTTTTCAGAGCCTTTTCAGAGTTTCCAAGGGCAAAGAAAATACTATACACAAAATTACACAAACTTTGAGCAAAATCTGAAACATTCCAGCAGCCATTTTCCTTGATTCTGTCTGAATTGACCACAATGACTGAAAGCTGGGAAGTTGGAGGGGAATCACATGCTACAGTTTGTAGGGTGCGACTCACATTATTTTTCTATTATCTTGCAGTAGTCACTCCAGTAGTCATCTAGCTTTTAATAGCCTCCAGTTCCTACATCTTGTATTTACAGCATACAGTATATCTGACTCCACCATTTAACTAGCAGTTACTTACTACTACTTTATCTTCATTATATTTCTCCAGGGAAATACACAGCGGGAATATGATCCATCGAGACAGCTCTTTTTTTTTAGGAGACAAATACTCCATTTTATATTTTAACTTGACATCCAGTTGTTACACATCAATCACAAAGTCCAGTATAACACAGCTTTGTGCCTTTATTCAGATAGCTGAGTGAAGAATGGCAGGAAGTGAGAGAGAAAGAGAGAGAGATGGGGCGGGGGTTGGGAAATGGCACTGGTCAGATTCAAACCTCCCAGTGGGCACTTGAAGCCTTAATGTGATGCAGACGCTGCAACCACTTGAGCCACAGTACAAATTCCTGTAAACAAAAATTGCAGATTTGTTTGGAAGCACTTTGTATGGATTAGAAAACTTCTGGAAATATTTAAAGAGTGTAAACTGTGTGGAACTGAATTATGGAGTTAGACCATCGAACAGCACATTTATCATTTTCAGTGTTCCATTTTTTTTGTTGGTCCTATCAACCCCAAATCCCATAAAATTGGGATTCTTTATCATCATTCATTAATGCTGTGCACATCAAAGCGTACATATAACTATGCGGTGCTGTTGTCACACACTCACTCACACACATACACACACACACACACCTGTCAACTGACCTCTACAAGTGATAAAGTTGAGCTGCAGTTCCAGTTATGGTTAGGGATTGGGCATCCATTCTCCTGCTGTCACCAAACTTTTCTTTCCAAGCAGTGCTTAATCCAATTGAGTTCCCAGCCACAGGGCAAAGTCTCCTCTTTGATAGATGTGAACAGCAAGAATATGTCACCAATTCCCGCTGTGGTCTACCATATTAAGGAGATTCTTTATCAGTGATTAATCTTATGCTGTTACACAGCAATCACAAAGTCCATACATACACACATAATTAATTTGTGCCTTTATTCAGATAGCTGAGTGAAGAATGGCAGGAAGTGAGAGAGAAAGAGAGAGAGATGGGGCGGGGGTTGGGAAATGGCACTGGTCAGATTCAAACCTCCCAGTGGGCACTTGAAGCCTTAATGTGATGCAGACGCTGCAACCACTTGAGCCACAGTTGCCCCAACACAAAATTCTTGGAAACTAAAATTGGAGAATTTGTTTGGAATCTAAAATTTGTTTGGAAGCACCTTGTATGGATTAGAACGTTTCTGGAAATGTTTAAAGACATGTTTTCAGTGTTGCATTTTTTTTGTTGGTCCTCCAAAAAATTGGGACATTGTGCAAATAAACAAATGCAAATAAAAACAGAATGTGATAATCTGCTAATCTCATAAAAACCCATATTTTTTCGCTACAAAAGGGCCATATCAAATGACAGTTTGACTATTTCATGGGAAATAAGCACATTTTGAATTTCATGGCAACAACACACCAGACAGCCAGACAGAAAGTAAAAAGGGTATTGATTATGTAATAAATTCCCCATTTATAGTCCATGCCCTTAAGAGTTGAGTGAGCAGGTTTGCTAAATAACAGTTTTGAAGAGCTGTGCTATTTATGAGCAGCTGGTTTGGTGAATAGTTGGAACTAGTGGTGAGTGAATTAGGTCATAAAGGAGAAAGTTCATGTTCTCCTTGAAGCAGTCATCCTCTAGAATCTACAGTATCTAGGTCCTAGATGTACAGCTTCTAGAATATATCTAGGTCCTAGATGTACAGGCAATTTATCTTCAGTTATTCATACAATGGAAACACTGCTTGATACTTTTTGAGGAACTTGAGTGATTGACAGTATTCGTGCCTACACTGTAACCTACTGTGGCAGCTACAGTGAGAGAGACAGGTGGGTCTTGATCCACCAACCTCAGCATTGCCAAACAAGTCACTGAGCTATTGTGCCACTCTGCAACTGAGTGGATGCAAGTGGGCAGCTTGGCTGAAGTGGCCTCTATAGAGGGAAATACACCACAGAGCAAGCAGATAAACACTGTGCATGCCTGTGTGTTTTTAAGGGATGATGATGCATGTCCAAGGTCACAGAGGTCACAAAATGGCTCATGTGGCCTACAAAGTACAGTATGCATGGACTGGAGAAATATCACTAGCATGGGTATAGATGATCAAAATAAGTATTTCTGGACAATTCAATGCATCTTAGACATGGCCCCTGAGGTCCAGCATAGAAATGTGAACAAAGTTTAAAAATGACAAAAAGAAGTGTGTAACAGGTGAGGTTTGAACCCAAGACCTTCTTATTGCAATTCACTTGCCTTACCAAGTGATATGCTGTGCAGTGTGGGAGTAGATATGAGGATGTGTCTGAAGACAATTCCATAAAGCTTAGGGCAACCACAACATACAGGTGTTCATCATTTGGGTGATTGGCATGACAGGTGAGAAGAGTTGCAAAAAAGTTTTGTGGATTGATTAACTTTGATGTTAAACTGAATACTTGAATGTTGTAAAACATTTCCCAAGAGAAATCTGAGATGCACTCATGAGGATTAAACATTTTTAAAAGCCTTTATTCTCATATGGCTTTAAGTTTTTAAAATATGAAACATGTATTACAGTATGTGACACTGATTGTCATGAAAGTTGGCTCTGTGCTTTGCTGTGCTGTCTTTGTGATGCCTTCTTCTCCCTCTCTCACATTGGATTGCTTTGAGTACATTGATCACAGAGTTTACATTTAAATGCCCTGACTCTTTGGGCTCGTGTTAGTTTCTCTCTCTCCCTCCACCCAGTGCGCCTGTGTCGGCTTCCTGCCGGACCCTGGTCAATCATGGTGTGACCCTGTCCCCCTCACTAATCTTTCTGTGAGCTGCTGCTGCTGCATCCTGGCTGGTTCTTCCCCCCTCTCCTATGTGAGCCTGTGGCCTGTGCTGTATTTATTCTCCGTGGACTGCGTGCTCAGTCCGCTGCTCTTCACACTGCTGACACACGACTGCACAACAACTCAAAGCACAAATCACATTATCAAGTTTGCGGATGACGCAACACTGGTGGGTCCTCATCACCAAGGGAGACGAGACTCACTACAGGAAGGAGGTTGACCTTCTGACCACGTTGTGCAGGAACAACAACCTCCTGCTGAACGTCAGCAAGACCGTAGAGATCTTTGTTGACTTCCGGAGAGGTCGCACCCAACACCTGCCACTGTCCATCGACGGTGTTGATGTGGAGAGAGTGAACAGCACCAAATTCCTGGGGGTGCATATCAGTGAAGACCTCTCCTGGTCCACCAACACTGCATCACTGGTGAAGAAAGCTCAGCGGCTTCTCTACTTCCTGCGCAGACTCAAGCGGGCAAGCACTCCACCACCCATCATGAGCACTTTCTACAGAGGCACCATTGAGAGCATCCTTTCCAGCTGCATCACTGTGCGGGGCGGGAGCTGCACTGACTACAACAGAAAAGCTCTGCAGTGCATAGCGCAAAAGCACTCTGGACAAAATGACACATTTTGCTTGCAAAAGGCTGTTACTCTCTCAAAACACTTAAAACATGCAGCAAAAGCAAATTGTGCCTTCAAACACTACAACTTGTTGCCAATTCAAAAACAGTCTTTAATCAATCATTACACATTTGACAACAAAATGCAAAATCTAGTTCTCAAAATGAGCATTTTTGCTGTCTGTTCCATTACTTTCTCATTTTTCTGGTATCAGAAAAAAACTGTGAAAAGACAAAATGTACTGAATAACAAAATTATTTATTCATTCCTCCCAAGATGTAACTGTCATTGACATGTAAGACATACAGCAAAACACTATAGCAAGATACTGTAAATTTCCTTGAACTACAACTTTCATCGAAATAAACCTACAGTAAAGACCTTTTGTACGGTTTTCTCCACCAAATAGGCAATACAGTACTTTGTCAAATGTGCATTAGATCCAAACTTGCAAATAGCAACACAGAACAGACATCTCTTATGTATAATGAATGATTGCTGATTGAAGAATTGTGCAAAGGAGTTTCACACAGGTGTATCAGAAATTCAGACTTATGCATGGAATCTATACCACCTGTGAAAATATGTTTTCCTTTTGTTTAGCATGGGAAAACCAATAGAGTTTAGGGCTTTTGAATGACACCTGTGTTAACTGTTTTGCAAAAGGGTGTGAGAAATGTGTGAACCCAATGAAAATGTGTGAACACATTCGCAAGAGATGACTTCTGCTGTGCAAAGAATGTAGTCATGAAGATCAAGTGGGTTCCAGTTTACTTAAGCAGGTAAAAGCAATCGAGAAAACTGTAATAGGGGGAGCCCATCTGCTTCTGGCTGGCTGTGCCCTCCAATGGCAGCAGATGTAGAATAATCTGAAAAAGTAGTCTACAGGATAAGATGAGTTAACTAAAAGCTTTCCTGTACAGGTATGTTTTCAGATCTTTTTTTTTTATATTTACTGAACTCGCCTGCTTGATGTACAGAGGCAGGGTGTTCCATAATTTTGGGGCATAATGGATAAAAGCAGCTTCTCCACTTTGCTTGTGGAGCACTTTGGGTACGATTAAAAGATTAGAATTGGATGATCTAAGTTTCCTTTGTGGTTGATAAGATATTAAAAGCTCAGAGATATATGAAGGTGCTATGCCATTCAGAGCTTTGTAAGTAATTAACATAACCTTAAAATCAATTCTATAGGAAATAGGGAGCCAGTGCAGTTCAGCCAACACAGGGGTGATGTGTTCTCTCTTCTTAGTCTTAGTTAAAAGTCTAGCCGCAGAGTTCTGTATGAGAGCCAATTTCTTTAGATGTTTTTTGGGAAGGCCAGTGAAAAGTGCATTGCAGTAGTCTAACCTGCTAGTGATAAAGGCGTGAATTAGTTTTTCTGCATCTTGTTGAGTTAAAAAGGGCCGCACTTTGGCAATGTTTCTCAGGTGGAAATAGGCTGTCTGAGTAACTTTACTGATATGGGGCTTAAAACTTAACTCTGCATCTAAGATGACACCGAGGCTTGTTACTTTTGGTTTGACCTGGTGCACCAAGTTCCCCAGATTACTAAGAACAATGTCTCACTTTAGTTTTGGTCCAACTAAAAGTACCTCTGTTTTGTCATTATTTAGTTTCAAAAAATGTTTGCTCATCCAATGATTAATGGAGGTTAGGCATGCAGTGAGGGAGAAAAGGCCATCTGGGTTAGTTGGCTCCACAGAAATATACAATTGGGTATCATCTGCGTAGCTATGGAAGTTTACATTATGCTGACTTATGACGTTTCCCAACGGAAGCATATATAGGAAAAATAGCAGGGGACCAAAGCAGCTCCCCTGGGCCACACCAAAAGGCAAGTCATGTTTTTCAGACACATGATCTCCTAGACTGATATAAAAATCTCTGCCAGTAATGTAGGTTTGAAACCAGTTTAGAGCATTATCAGAGAGACCCACCCACTTCGCAAGGCGGTGAATTAGGATGCTATGATCAATGGTGTCAAATGCCACACTCAAATCCAGAAGAATAAGGATTGAGACTTTGTTTGAGTCAGTAGCCAGTCTAAGATCATTGACTATCTTTACTAGAGCTGTTTTTGTGCTGTGATTTGATCTAAAACCTGATTTTCAATTTTTCAAGGACACTGTTTTCGTTGAGGAAGGTAGTTAACTGATTACAAACGACTTTTTCAAGTACTTTGCTCAGGAACGGTAGATTTGATATAGGCCTGTAGTTGCTGAGATTGGTATGGGCAAGATTCGACTTTTTAAGTAAAGGTTTCACAACAGCAGTTTTAAAAGCAGTACCTTGAGAATAAAGGGAGCTAAGCTATCATATACATTTTTGAGGAATCTAGTAGGGATTGGATCCAAAACACATGTTGAGGAGCCGGTTTGAGTTATACTGTAATTTTACCAAGCTCAGATTGAGTAATAGTGCTAAAGAACCGTAGCATGAGACATCACAAAATTCCACCGATTTCCTTTTCACGAAGTAGTTGATGCGACAACTCACCTCGTGATTGAATGAATGAATGCTGTTGGTGCACTAGTATAGGCTAAGTTGCATATGCCGAAATGAAATACATCTTTCAACTGTGTGGTAGGCCTATTCTGAACACCACTTTGCTACCAAAAGGAGGACATATGGATACCATGCATCTTGTAAACTGTGAAACAGACATTGATGTCAGCACCAGGGGTAGGCCTAGAAAGGCACCCTCACAGATAAGCACAACAGAAAGCCAGATCTGCCAGGAAATCCTCTGTGGCATTGTCTTTTTCTTCAGCAGCAACCACAGCTGAAGAGTTAAATAAGTGACTGAAAAGTCACTGGGTCATAAAGGTGGGTTTGTTGAGTAATGGAAAAAAACACACACACAAAGCTAATGTTACTATATGTTATTATAATAAATAGTTGCCGCGTATGGGAATGTTAGAAATTGTTGACTATGTAAAAAAAAACACAAATAAAACAACAACAAATGTTACTATAATAAATGATGAAAAAGGTGCCTTCTATAGACATGGTTTCTTTTCTAATATTACAGTATTCCCTACTAATGTTACCCCGATTCTGTGTGTGTCCTCACTTTTGGACCTGTCCTAACTTTTGGGCACAAGTGACCTCATTTTCAGTGTCATGGTGATGGTCACCCTATGTGCACATCAAAGTAAATGCCTTGATTTGGAAAGAGGCTGTGGTCAAAATTACTCCAAGACAACTGCTGTGAGACAGCAGCTTTATTTATGACGCCCTGAGCATGTTACCCACATGAAATGTAATTAGTATTAGATTAGAAATGAAATGGTAATTAGATTTCACTACATGTATGTAAGGTATACTAAACATTCAATGAGAGACATATAAAAATTATCCCACAAGGCCTGATGTGTTGTTGTGTCTGCTGATATGTAAAGGATTCATATAGGATTCATATCTGTGTTGGTGTTTAAAATTGTAATTTCTGGTTTGTTTAAGTTTTCACTCAGTTTAACATTTCTGTAGAAACTTACTCTAGAAATAGTGATTTTCTCTGGTTTCTAAACAAATAAGGGAGCTTAGTTCAGTTTGAGCCTCTATAGAGCTACCTTACCTCTAGCTGGGCTCCCCACCTGTGCTGTCCTATTTGATTTGGTAATGCAATGGTTGGTATTATAATGGTTCTCTATGCCCTATAAACAGTGCACAGGCAGGCCATGCAATGAAATACCGGTAATTAATTAAAGTTCTTGTTACTAAACTAGAAGATTTTTGTCACATACAGCCAACAAACATTTCATGATCTGCTAGCTGCCTGTCCCCTAAATATGCTGTATATATATATAGATATAAGATATATATTATATATATATATATTTACAGCATATTTAGGGGACAGGCAGCTAGCAGATCGTGAAATGTTTGCTGTATGTGACAAAAATCTGTATGTGACAAAGTAATGTGACTGTATGTGACAAAGGTAATTTAGTACTTTCATATCCCAAACTTCAGTTAACAGTTAATTATGGCTGTATCCATATATTTTAATCACAAGGCTGCTAGAACAGTTTGACCTGAGCAACAACTTGGTAGGCTGGATCCTTAACTTTTTAACAAGCAGGACACAAAGAGTGAGAATGAATGGCAGTCTCTCTGACAAAGTCTGCTGATCAACCATCGATCGCCAAACTGTCGATTATGTGCAAATTGGGGCACCAGCATTTGTTCTGTTTGAGGAAATTAAGCCAGTTTCACAAATCCATCATGGACCTGTTTATTGAATCAGTTTTATCATTTGCACTTGCAGCCTGGTTTGGGAACCTCTTTGAAAAACAAGAGCTCTCTAAATCAAATAGTTAAGTGGTCTAGTAGGCTGATTGGTGAGTCACAGGTCAACTTGTAGACCTTGTATACAAGACAGCTAAAGCGCATAACCAGTTCAATTTTAAATGATAGTTCCTATCCATTGCACACTGAGTTTTAGCCTCTCCCCTCTGGTTGCAGGTTCATACTCTTTTCCTGTGTCATTCCACTTTATTACACATAACACATATGAACTTTAATGTTTGATTTTTTTAATATGCGTGGATTACCTGAGGTAATACTAACATCTGGTGACAATTTCATACGAATAGCTGCACTGGAAGTAATTCCCCTGCTGTAGAAAGTATTCAACCAATCAACAACAGCATATCATAGACATTTATTTTAGCATGCCTTATAGTTGTACAAAAACAGCACAGACAGGTTTCAATCTTACACTTGTCGTCTAAGACATTTTTACTTCACAGTAATTCATTCATTCACTTTTTTGTTTTTGTTTTTCTTCACCATAACTACTGTAGGTGGTGTTATTTCAGTTAGCCTATTAGCTGGTTTGATGCTCATTGAGCTCAATGCAAATCAAACCAGCTAATAGGCTACAGTAACTGAAAGACATTAATCAATTTCCAAAAGATTTTATATTCCTCTTTTTAGTCAACTTTAGTATGGGTGCCAGACACAGAAACAAGCAAAGTGAGATGCCTGTTTTGATAGAGAAAGTTATCTGATGTAATATCTATTATATGTAAGAAATAGAAATCTATTATATCTAGGAAATATTATATCTATTTTCTTCATCTTTGAAGATAAATTGACTATATCCTTGGCTCTCTGACACAGAGAAATAAAAGTGGTAGCGTAACAAGACAGAGAGAACTGACCAAGCTAACTGTTTATGCGTCAAAAACAAGACTGTGGATAAAATGGCAGCTATGGACCTCCAGGAGTTGCGGAATACAGATGAGCAGTTGGAGGTCCAGGGAGAGGTTCTGGAGCGTCTGCGATGCTTTCTGTGTCAGAAGCTTGTGGCTGAAAGACATTTGGACTTCCTGTGTTCGCAGCACATTCTGAGTCGCTGAGGACATCTGCAGTCATGCCTGCAGTGCGGGCCGAATGTTGGACTGTCGCCAAGGTGCCCCAGGACCTGGCTGCCCTGGTGTGCTGTCTATCTGCTGTGGACGGACGCAGGACTTTGTGGCAGAGAGGATCACCCGCGAGCTGGAGGCAAAGGGAGAGAGGAGTGGTGGGGTTGGGGCAGCTACGCCCAAAACTCAGCCCTGCTGCTCCTCACTGACCTGCAGCAGGCGACAGGAATCAGGAAATCTCTGGTCAACGCTGGCACCACCATCCTGTTGCCTCTCCACCACCTCACTTCTGATGAGTCAGATCGCAGCGCTAATGAGATTTCTTTTCTAGGGGCAGTGGCCTGAGTAATTCCAGAGCAGAGTTGTTTCCAGGGGGAACGGAACTTAACAATGTCAGTGGCATTGGTGCCATCAAACAGGTGGAACATGGATCTCCTATGCCCAGTAATGAGCCCCCCTTAAGCCTGCACTCCTGGCAAACCCACTAAGTCTACCTTGCATGCCTTGTAACACGTTTGTCTTTACAGTCAAAGTATCATTATAAAGGAAAAGGCAATATTGTAAGAGAAAATAGTATCATGCACTATCATATATATTCCTGACATTCAAAATGTGTCGTAAAAAAAACATAGTGCATAGTATATTCTATAAGATTCTTAAATATAAAAAAGATTCATACATAATAGCTTACAACTTACACTACTCAGAAAAGGTTAGGGATATCTGGCTTTCGGGTGAAATTTAATGATTCAGTACAGAAAGTACTGAAACACTGAACTGTTGGACATGCGCATACAAAAGTTTAGAGGTCACATTAAGTTCACCTGTAAAGGTTTCATGCTGAAATTTCACCCGAAAGCCGAATATCCCTGACTTTTTGTGGGTATGTATTACAATTTTACAACTTTGTGGATTGCATATTAGCTTACATTGTTTTGTTCACAATATAGCCCATTTTATCAATGTGCTTGAAGTCAAACAGCAAAAAGCAGCAGATCCTCAGGAAGAATGGACTTTAAACATTAACAGGTGCAGTAAATGTCTTCGTCATTGCCCAGCGTACTAAAGTAATCTAAAGTGTCATTCAGACTTGAGGAGAACATAGAAATATTGGCAAACGGTTGAGCTTCACATGGTGAGCAGATCTAGGAAACAAAACGGAAATCAGGAGATGTAACATGTGTCTAACATAAAGCAGGTTATGTTTCTAACATTTAAGCAGCAATTGATGTGAGGTGTGTATAGCATAAATAATTATGTGCTCAAACATTTAAGCAGCGACTGATGTGAGGTGAAATATTAATGTGCTCAAACATGGGAAGCAGTGGGAGCACACATGACCTGAATTCACATCAACATGTCATTTTATTACAAGTTTTTTTCTGACAGAAAGAGAAAATTTGATTAAGGAATGATTTACATTGCATTTTATTGACTTACATTGGACTTCTTTTCAAGGCATTCCTCTATGGCTTCAAGGTTGTCTGTTAATATAGGGTCCTGAACGATTTCGTTTTCTTCCCAGTAGACGTTTAGCTCCAGCAGGTAGCACTTCATGAAGAAGCACTCACAGCCTTTCTGGATCACAGTAATTCATTATAAGTCATTCATAATCTAAGTGCAAGCACATCTACAGTAGACATTACTAACAACATACAGCTATTCTACATTGGTTTACTACATGGGGTTTTGTGTAAAAGCTACAAACGACAGAAATATGCCATGGAATTATTTGCATAAAGCTACATTTTTCAAACAAACCAAATAAATATAAGCCAAACATCCAAAGAGGTTGACAAAGTCCAAAGATGTGAAACAGGATATGCATACTGTATATACAGTATCTATTGAGTTGAAAAAGTGTACACATCAATGACAGATTATTGCAATAGTGCAGGTGGTTTCATTATTTTCAGCTTGATTTAGATAAATGCTAGTGTCTGAAGTCTGAAAGTATGTCTGTGGTAAAATGGTCAAATTAACAATTCATTTAAAGGAACCATATGTAAGATTGTGGCCAAAGCTGGTACTGCAATCACTTCCAAATTATTGTAGAGCGGTATATCCCCTCCCCCTCAACCCTGACTCAAGGTTGCAAATCCAGATGCCGAAACACTACTGACTTTGTGATTAGTAGATAGGTAGAGGGTGGCGCATCAGGCCAAAACACAACATGACATGACAAAACACAACATCAACATCAGTTGAGGGCTGCAACTTCACTTTTTAAATGACAATATCTTGACTGGACTACTGTTATCAGTGATATAAGTATTTGAAATGAACATGATTTCTTAATGTCTAGTGACATATCAGGGCCATTTTATGATTAATTGAAATACATTTCTTACATACGGTTCCTTTAAAAGATTCTTTATCGGTGGAACTGGCTGAAAGTGAAGTGGAGTGAAGGAGAAATTTTGGATTACTAAAAATTTTTTATATTCTGTATATGCTTTCTATACATTCAATACTGTGCATCAACTTTGCTTTGTCTGTCATTTGCTCTCTCCATGTCATGATTTTCTAATAAAGGTCATGCGACCCCCTTTGTCACGAGTTAAGGGTATTCTTAATATTAGGAATATCCCGACAGGAACTAGACTATGGCAAGAGAATGCTGAAGGATGTATATGTATTGTATTGACCAATTATCTAGTTACTTGGAGTAGCCACATGACTTGCGTATTGGCGCATGGATCACATGCTATGTCCAAGAAGTGTATATGTATTGTTGTATTTCTGCATGTATGAGGATTTTTTGGAAAAGACCATTGTACTCATGTGATTTGTATTACCAATGTAATTAACATGTATAAGATGGGGCTTCGCCCTAGAGAACTTTGAGTAGTGTTACTGGAACATGCTGTTGCTAGTGACCTGCTCCCTGTATCGTGAATAAACCTGCAGTGGTTCCTCACACCTGAGTATTGCCTGGATATTTTTGACCTCATTTTGGTGGCAGCGGTTGGGATACCTAACTCCGAGACGCGGCGGTGAAACCTGGAAGGCGTAGGACCCGAAAAGCGCTTACGGGAGATCTATTTTTGATTTTGGGACAATACCGTGGAAAAAAGGCAACATCGCCCGCGGGACCCATCCTTGCCGGAAGGGAGTCATCCTGTGTCTCGGATACGGTATTACCGTATTGTGGTCACAGGCACCTAGGTGGTGAGTGGGAAGCGATTTTTTTCTACCGCTTTGTAGTTAAGAATTGGCTTGTGTGCCGGGGTGCCACCGAAGCAATCTGCTCTACTTGTAGGAAGGTAGAAAGGTTGGCTTGTGAGCACAGCCGAAGAGCAATCGATAAAGGATCTGCTAAGAGAAGCAATCGGTAGGATTGGCTTAAAGCGCTTGATACGGGGATTGGATTGGTTGAGAACATTGCTATTGTACTCTTTTAGGCGTGAGGTAATTTGGGTAATAAAAATATATTAAAGGGACACTGCTATGGGGACTAGTAATAGTAAAACTGTTAAATTGCCCAAAGGTATACATAATCCTGGATGTTTAAAAGATATGTATAAGAAATATGTACCTGAATGTGTAGATGAATGTTTATTGAATAAGTGGAGTAGATGGACTGAAGGAAAATTTCCTTTAGATGGTACGTTGAGTTTGGAAAGGTTAACTGAATGTAGGGCTGTGATGGAAAGGAAGGCTAGGCCTTTTAAGCATGATTTGTTTGAAAAGTGGGAAAGAGAAGCGAGGGAAAGATAGGAGAAGAGAAAGTGAGTTATGCAACAGAAAGAGCAGGGCCAGAGAGAGAGAGAGAGAGAGAAGGTTTGTGCGGAGCTATGGACATTTCAACTGAAGTCTATGTGCAGACGAGTGAACCTGACCTCCAGCCCTTATAGTCCGTAAATCTCCACCACCGTTCCCTTCAGCACCCCCTGCACCACAACCAGCACATCCTGCTCCTAAGCCCCTGCAAGTATTCACCTACTGAAGATTGGACTAAAATGGCTATTTTTCAGCTTACAACAGACTGCTAGAGAATTCTTGGGAAGAGTGGCTTCAGCAGTTAACAAGCTTTGTGGAGGGAGGAGAGCACGATTTAGGTGGACTGAAAGAAACGGTTGCTGGAATTGTGGAGACGTAGAACACATAGCGAGATATTGTCCGAAGCAGGGTGATTGGAAACAAGACGGGGATAAATCATCACAACGACGCCCTCAGGGTCCGGTCTGAACACAGAATGGAAATTCTGAATAGGACAGCGAGGGCTCTGAACAGGGGACTCCGGGACCCCTCCCCAACACTTCTGTATCACCTTATGAACTTTATCCCCAACTGACTTTGAATGCTGCCGCACAACCTAAGCTAACTCTTTCTCTGAATGGTAATGACGTATCTTTTTTAGTTGATACAGGAGCGGATGTTAGTACACTTGGAAAGAAAGATAGTTGTAAGTTTTAACATTAAAAAGCAATAGAGTTATATATGTAACAGAAGCTTCAGGCCAATCAGTGGCAGAACCGGTTTCTACCCCTTTAGTGGTTCAATATGAACATCAGACAGTAGAACATTCTTTTCTCTTGAGCAGTGTTTGCCCTGAAAATTTACTAGGCCGAGATCTAATATGTAAATTAAATCTTACACTTTTTCTTTCTCCTGACGGAGTAGGTCTAGAAGGGCCCATTTATCTGTATTGTCAGAAAGTTAACCCCACATGGATAGGATATGAGTGTAAAGACATTAGTTTAGCATTAAAATCTCCGATCTCGGTTCTAGAAAAGACAGAAACCCCTGAGCAATTTCAGTGTACAATCGCATGTTTTCAAGGCTCTCCAGATCAGCTGTATGTGAAAGAGTGGTACCAGATAGGAAATAGTATTGAGACTATTGATGTAGCCGGCATATTGACCTCTAAAATCTACTCTGCAGTATTAGTAGACCTGTCTCCAGGTCTGAAATATTTGTTTGCAAACCCAAATTCGTATCCACATGTTGCATTGGTAAGAGCCCAAGAAAATTGGATTGATTTAGGGCCATTTGTGAAAGCGTGTGTGAATGCTAAAGATTGGACAGTGGTCCGAGATACCCCAAATTTGTTTTATTCACCATCACAAGATGCGTATTTTTTCCAACAATGGTGTTCTTTGAAAGTTACTCCTGTGCAGAAAGAGCTCTCTGCATGTTTAATACCCTCATTAACCCAACCCGATGAATGGAGGGTTCTCTCTTTAAAAGAGAAAGCAGATCTGTTAGCCGCTGTTCCAGATAATCTCTGGGCAGCTGATAGTTATGACTTTGGGACTCAACCATTAAACCATTACCATTACCATTTGGGACTCTACTGCTCAACCATTAAAAAAAATGCGCAAAAACATTGCATTACCCGTCGAAAGCCCAATATCCGTTGTCGAAAGAGGCTGAGCAGGGGATAGAGCCCGTATTCAAATCATTATTGGACAGGGGAGCTATTGTGCGTTGCAGTTTCTCCCCAGTTAACACAACAATTTTGCCAGTTAAGAAGTCTGATGGCACTTGGAGATTTGTGCAAGATTTAAGACTTGTTAATGACGCTATTCAACCGAGGCATCCTATTGTGCCAAATCCTTGCACAATTCTCTCTAGTCTGCCATCCACTGCGAAGTTTTATTCTGTAATTGATATTAAAAATGCGTTTTTTACGATAAGAGTACATCCTGCCTCTCAATTTTGGTTTGCCTTCACCTTTAAAGGTCAAAGGTATACTTGGAGTCGTTTGCCTATGGGATACACAGAATCACCTTCAGTGTTTAATGAGGCATTAGTGGCCTGTCTGACACAATTTACTCCACTGGCAGGAAGTACTGTTATTTCTTATGTTGATGTTTTATTAGGAAGTCCATCAAAAGAATCATGCCTGATTGACACAGTGGCATTGCTGAAATACCTGGCCAGGGTGGGACTTAAAGTCTCTAAAGAAAAGTTGCAACTCTGCCAAGAGCAAGTTAAGTACTTGGGTCATATACTTACTCCTGGCTGCAGGGCCCTGGATGCGTCACGCATCACTGCAATTACTGGCTGTCCGAGACCCAGGACAAAGCAGCAATTGTTAAGCTTCTTAGGAATGATTGGTTATTGTCGTGCTTGGATTTTAGACTTCTCGGAGAAGGCACAACCTCTCCGAGCATGCACAAATGCTTGTAAGAGTTTGACTGACATTGTAACTTGGACTGATGACTGTGAGACTGCTTTTGTGATTTTGAAACAAGCTTTAGCTTCAGCTCCAGCTTTGGGATTGCCTAATTATGATCTTGATTTTCATTTGTTTGTGTGTGAAAAAGGAGGTTACATGTCTGGGGTATTATGTCAATTGCATGGTGGACAGTATAGACCAATAGCCTATTTGTCAAAGAGACTGGATCCGGTAGCAAGAGGCTGGGTGCCTTGTTTGAAGTCTGTTGCAGCTGCTTCAAATGCAGTAATGGCTTGTGCGGATCTAGTATTAATGCATCCTTTGACTGTTCATGTTCCACATGACGTGCATGCATTGCTTTTACAAGCAAAGACATCACATCTGACAACTGCCCGCCTCCTCTCGTACCAACATGTGTTATTGACTTTAGCACATGTCACACTTGTACGTTGTACCACCCTCAACTCATCGACATTATTACATACCGCCGAAGATGGCGAAAGCCATGATTGTTGTCATGTCATAACAATTTGTACTAAACCTCGTCCTGATATATCTGAGGAACCCCTTACTAACCCTGACTTAATTTTTTATGTCGATGGTTCCTCATTACGCTTGGAATCTGGAGAGGTAGGAAGTGGCTACGCTGTGGTGAATCAATTTGAAGTGGTTGAATCTTACTCGCTCCCTCCAACTTTTTCTGCCCAATCTGCTGAGTTGATTGGACTTTTTTGAGCTTGTGTGTTGGCAGCTGGAAAATCTGTTTGCATATACACTGATAGTAGTTATTGCTGGGGAATTGTTCATGACCATGGAGCAATATGGAAAGAAAGAGGCTTTCTTACGGCTACTGGTAAACCTATACAACATAAAGAGTTCATTGTATTGTTGCTAGAGGCAATTCAGCTTCCTTCTGCTGTAGCAGTAATTAAGTGTGCAGCGCATATTAGAGGCGCTGATGAGGTCAGCCTTGGTAATGAGAGGGCTGACTCGGCTGCTAAAAGTGCCGCGAAGGGGGGAATTGAGAGGAAGATACCACTTGAGTTTGTAAGACATTCTGAATTTTAGTGTTTCTAAATTTACAGAATGTATAAAATAGCAATCAAAAAAGATGAAAATGGAAAAATTGTAAAAAGAATAATGATGATTTGTGGCTACATACTCCAACAGGCAAGCATGTACTACCAAAATCATGTTTTTATATAGTTGCTAAAGTTACTCATGGTTTAGATCATGCGAGTGCAACAGCTATGGTAAAAACAATAGAACAACTTTATTTTGCACCAGGATTCACCACCGCGGCAGCTGCTTACTGTGATAGGTGCATTACCTGTTAAACATAACACCGCACCCACAGTGAGAACCCAAGGAGGGCATCACCCACCACCATCAGGCCCGTTTGAATATATTATAATGGATTTTATTCAATTGATCAATTAACAAAATGCAGAGGTTGTGAATATTGCCTTGTAATTGTAGATATGTTTTCAAAATGGCCAGAATGTTAATGGAATGTTGAAAGATAAATTGACTAAAATAATGGGATGGAATTGGTTGACTGCTTTACCTTTGGCTCTCCTCTACCTCAGAGGCCGTGCATCAAGATCAAAAGGGTTAAGCCCATTTGAGATTTTGACTGCCCGTCCCATACCAATTCCAGGTTTACCTAATCCTAACCTAATGTATTTTGTACCTTGTCTGGTTACATGCGAGAACTGATTGCTGCTCTATCTTTTGTTTCTTAACAGGTGGCGTTGACTTTGCCTCAAAGTTTTCTGGATACATACCCAGTGGAACCAGGCTCTTGGGTGCTTGTTTAGGATTTTCGAAGAAAACGCTGGAATGAAGAATGGTGGCGTGGACCGTATCAAGTTCTGTTGTCTACACCTAGTGCAGTGAGAATTGCGAGAATTAGTGAGACTCTTGGATTCATTTGTCACACTGCAGAGTGGTGAAAGAACCGGAACATTATCTCAACGGATTGTGACTTTATGCTTGAGGTTGATCAGTGAAGGTTTTGGCAAACTTCGCCAGTAGACCTTTGGATATATGTTCCATCAGGGATAAGGGAAGTGTTGCAAGATCATGCTGTTTTAACCTGCATTACAACTAGAAAATATTGGACTGCAAATGAAGGGAAGTATGCTCTGATTGTTACACATTTTACTAAGTACACATGTGAAGTCATTCCTTTGAGGGTAGGGAAATCAATTAGTGTGGTACACCAGTGTCCATTAAAATTAGTGGATTCAACCATCCATCATCCAAATCAGTGGTGGATATTAAAAGTAGAAACAAGATATCAGTATACATTAAACTAGCACTGTTTCATTTCCAGTTTAGCTAGATATTTCATCATCGCTGGACAGTGACCTGGGGAGGGCCTAAAAAACCCAAGCCAGCTCTGCTGTTGAAGATAGAATAGAGCTTTTGTTGTATTGTAACTGGGAGTAGAGTGGGGCTAGTTGTTATTCTGTGTGTTCTTACTGATTATGCCCACTTCTCCAGAGGAGGAGATCTGTGGTACTAATAAAGCCTGTCAACTGGCTTTCCAAGCTAGAACAACTGTAGCAGGGACGAATGAGACCTGCTGGGTGTGCCAAGAAAAGTCTTTTCAAATGCATGTTTTTCCCTACAGGACTTCTGATGATTCTGCATGCTCTGCATCTCGACTGTGTACTAGTAAAGATTGCCTTAACATAGTAGGTGTGACAGGGATAAAACAATTTTTAGGTGGTTCGTCCTTGAATATTATGTTAACATTAATGGATTCTGTTTGGATAAATAGAACTGGACAAAAGATTTGATAGAATGATATTGAAATGTGAAATGAGTTTTACCCTGATATGATGACCCGGAAGTGTTTTTGGACGATGTTATGGGAAATTGGATTTTTTATTTTGTTTTTGATTACTAAAATTTCTTTGTGGCCTTAAGCCCCAAAGGGGGGAAATGAAGGAGAAATTTTGGATTACTAAAAATGTTTTATATTCTGTATATGCTTTCTATACATTCAATACTGTGCATCAACTTTGCTTTGTCTGTCATTTGCTCTCTCCATGTCATGATTTTCTAATAAAGGTCATGCGACCCCCTTTGTCACGAGTTAAGGGTATTCTTAATATTAGGAATATCCCGACAGGAACTAGACTATGGCAAGAGAATGCTGAAGGATGTATATGTATTGTATTGACCAATTATCTAGTTACTTGGAGTAGCCACATGACTTGCGTATGGCGCATGGATCACATGCTATGTCCAAGAAGTGTATATGTATTGTTGTATTTCTGCATGTATGAGGATTTTTTGGAAAAGACCATTGTACTCATGTGATTTGTATTACCAATGTAATTAACATGTATAAGATGGGGCTTCGCCCTAGAGAACTTTGAGTAGTGTTACTGGAACATGCTGTTGCTAGTGACCTGCTCCCTGTATCGTGAATAAACCTGCAGTGGTTCCTCACACCTGAGTATTGCCTGGATATTTTTGACCTCAGGAGCCTTTCCACAGCGGCCAGATTTGTAATTGTTACATGCAAGTACTCAAACCCAACAACATTGCCTAAGTATTCTGACACAGCAGGGTGCACCACAACCACCATACCATCATCCTTAACGAGACTTATAAACTTGGTCTTTGTGAGTACTTCACTGGAGTTGTCAAATGGGCACTTTCCTTCATTTGTTTTATATTGAATTATGTCAACACCTCCCAAGGTCTCAACAGTGGTGCCTGGCATCCCAGAGCCACCCCTTTCTACACTCATGATGGTTTAAGACACATCTCAAAAGATAACTGGTCTGAGAATGCATTGTTTACTTCATGCCCACACAACACCCACAACAAGCATTACTGAGAGACTTCCCCACAACAACCATGGCTAAATGCCAGCCAGCTGTTTAGGGCCATTTGCCAGTGGCTTTAAGTATGGCATCTTCATGTAATACCTTTGGGTCTCTCCATGTGAAATGAGCCAATTTTGGAAAACCTTCCTGCTCGACCACTCTGTGGACCTGATGTCCTGAGTGCGAAGGGAGTTGACAGTTGATAAGCTGACGCCCATAGCGGTTAGCAGCGCCTTGACTACTTGGCCTGCCAGAACTGACGCTGACGCTCAATTCTCTGATACTGTGTGCATCTACATCTCAAAGGAAGGTCTGCAAAGTTATACCTCCAAACGTTGAGCCTGCACTCATTCTCATCTTCAGGTGAGATCCACTCTGAGGAAGATTGACATCACCAAAGCAGCAAATGATGGTGCCAGGCCAGGTGCCTGTGCCCCAAAAGCAAGCAGCCTCAATGCAGGTGTCTCAATGACTACTGCCCAATAGCCCTGACTTGAGAGACTTGTTCTAGCTCACATCAAGGCCAACATTCCCACTGACCAGTTTGTCTACAGTGGGAACAGATTGACGGAGGATGCAACCTCGATTGCACTTCACGCAACTCTGTCCCATCTGATTTGATTTTTAATTCGATTTATTTTTGGACTGACAGACAACTTAATCCAAAGCATTACATGTTAAAGCTGCAGTTGGCAAGGTTTTTTTGATTATATTCACTGAAACATCCAAGAAATCATGTTAGATTGATGTTTGTTGACTTCTCATCCGCCTTCAATACTATTCAGCCACACCTACTAATCCAGAGACTAAGGGATAACTTTGGTCTGGAAGGTAGTATTGCTGGCTGGATTTTGGATTTTCTTACATTTAGGACACAAAGAGTCAGAGTAAATGGCCAATTTTCTGATCTATCTGTAACATCTACTGGCTCACCTCAAGGGTGTGTTATCTCCCTTGCTGTATATATTGTACACAAATGACCGTAGCAATTTTGAAAACCGTCATATATTGAAGTTTGCGGATGACACAGTTATAGTGAGTCTGTTAAATAGCTCTGAAACATTGCATGGTCCTGTGGTTGATTATTTTTTTTAAATGGTGTCAGGAATCTTTTTTTATCCTTAAACGTTTTAAAGACAAAGGACATGTGCATTAGCCTAGAAATCTAGACGCACCCCTAGCGGCAGCAAATTACATAGTTAATTACATTTGCTGCCAGGGCTAGTCTAGCAACTCTCCGTTGGCTTGTGAGCTCCAGAAATCGAAACTTAATCAGGCCAATGAAATTGTGTATAGAGTCGTTAGGTGGGCTTAACATAATAATTGATGGCAGCGATTGCAACGGTTTGGCTTGAATTCCCTGCTACTTGAAAACAAATAAGATGGATGTTGCTGCTGGCGAACAGTGTGACACGAGTTAAGCTTTTATTAAGTTGGCAAACGTTTAAACTAGCCAACTAGCTCAGCTGGTGGGAAACGCATGGGACTCATAGCGCTGCTGCTGTCCTATTGCGTGCCGAGGGAATTTGAAAGACAACTGATTATCCCACCCCTCGGACTGAGCACTGCGAACGGTGAGTGCCCAGACTCCACATTTTAATGTGGGTCTGGCTTGTCAGGCTACATGTGCATTGATTTTAGAAGTGTTCAGCCTTCTCCTGATATCATAATGATTGATGGTCAGACAGTCGAATCTGTAGAGTCTTATAAGTACTTAGGCACTTTTCTTGACAACAAGCTGACATTTGAGAAAAACACTGACTCGCTCTATAAGAAAAGCCAGCAGCGTCTTTTTTGTCTTGGAAACTCTCTGAATTCCAGGTTGACTCTACCCTGATGACTATGTTTTATCATTCCTTTATTGAGTCTGTTATTACGTTCTCCTTTATTTGTTGGTTTCAATCCTTGAAGGTAAAAGAGAGGAATCTACTGAACAAGGTTGTTAGTGTTAGTAGCAAAATTATTGGGTTTGGACAAGAAACTTTACAGGATCTCAACAAACATCTGCTTAAGAAAGCAAACTCCATCTTGTCTGACTGTTCTCATCCTCTACATCAACAGTTTCAGTTTCACACACACAAGTACACACACACACACACAGGGGGAATGCACACACTCACACACGCACGCATGCACATACATACATAAACACACACACGCATAAACACACACACACATAAAGACACACGCACACACATGCGCACAATAGACATGCAGGCATACGTACACGCACACTCACATGCACACACACACACACGCACAGACTTACACGCACACATACACACAGGCCCGCACATAAGCACACGCACGCCATGCACACACACATAAACACAAACATGTACACGCATGCATGCACAAACACACCCACATGCACACACACATGCAAACACACACACACACACACACATAAAAACACACGCACACACACACGCAAACACACACACACAGACACACACATAAAAACACACACATGCGGGCAAGCAGGAACACGCACACACACACACACATAAACACACACACACATACACTATTAACCCCACACACCCACTCACAAGCGAACAAACACACACACACACAAGCGCACAGACACACAAAACACACAAACACTTGCAGGCAAGCAGACACACGCACACACACACACAACCATCACACAGACTCACAAGCGAAAACGCACAGAGAAGCAAATGCACACATGCACACACTCTTTTACATACACGAAAGTTGCAAGAATAGGGGATGGAGTAGGAGATGGAGACAAATTGACAAGCGTGATTTATTTTTGCGGAGAGAATGTGCAGGACTGGGCGGCAGTCATATTTTGTACCACTCATATTTTGTACCAGTTGCTGAAAAACTAGCCATGAAGTTGAACACATTTTTAGCATGTTCTATTTGGAAGAGTATAGGCTAATGTAATACAGTATTATTTGATGCAATTTTCCGTGATATTTTAGAGGAGGCTGAGCTTCCCCTGTAGTCTTAGAGCAATCGCCTCTGATACACACACACAGGCACACACACACATGCAGGATGCACATGCACACACACATAAACAAACACACACATAAACACCCCCCCGACAAACACACACTCACAAGCGAACGCACACACACACACACACACACAAAGAATCACACATATACACACGCACACACTCATTTACATATACAAAAGTTGCAAGAGTAGGGGATGGATTAGGAGATAGGAGACAAATTGACAAGTGTGATTTATTTTTGCGGAGAAAATGTTCAGGACTGGGCGGCGGTCATATTTTGTACTGCTTTGTGGTAAATCTAGTTTTACATGGAATAACCCAGGCTAGTTCATGTTTTTAAAGTAGTGTGTGTGAGCACCTCAGCCATAATAACTAGCTGTTTTTTTCAACAGCATCAAACAACTAGCTTAATTGAGTGACCGTCTTCGAAAACCAAAATCCAACAGATCCTGCTTTGTGGTGACGCAAAGCATCTGTGAACAGAACACTTTAGCAAGCAGTTCTAAATGCAGCACAAGCATAGAGATTTCCTAACCAATATCCATGAACAGGAGACCCTTACTTGGCCAACACAAATAGGGAACTGGGGGACAACTCCCCATAGAACAAAGATAAAGAACAAATTCAGAGATGCTGCGCCTCCATATCATCACTGAGAAACATCCTATAATATATCCCCAGGATCAGACATTTATTGATCCTTTTTGGAAATTCTTCTTGCACCATACAGCTCATCAGATAGACAGAAAGACAACAGACAAACAGACCACAGACAACAAACAAAAACCATACACAACTCGCCTCAATGTGCTTTTGTACATTTGACTGGCAGTCTTTGCTATAGAGAAGTAAATTGCAAAGTAAGGTCTCCATGACACTATCGCAACACTTCCACAACCAGTTCCACATACTTTCTCTTTCTCTTTTTAAATGCTTCCTCAAATTCATCTTGAAAGTGAATCACATCTTCAAAGTGAAAGTGAGTGAATCAATCAAGTCAACAATGTACTCACACTGCACCAGTAGTACCCACACAACACCAGCAGTCACAAGACACTGTGTAAATTGAGGTGCCCTTCCAACATTAGCCACCAATCTCAAATCCATTACTAGGACTTCTTAGCTATATTTCTATCTATTGAGAGGCCATAAACATTAAAAATGTGTAAGAAAAATAGGCCTATGAGACAAAATACTGTCATTTATCTTTTGAAAACTGATGTCAAGATAAAACTACATTTTCATGCAACATGTTAAGTTCTTACACTTACTTCCCGGAGAAGGAATATGCTTGTATAACAGTACAGGGGCGTGTTTCCCAAAACCATAGTTGCTAACTAAGTTTTGGGAAAACGCACCCCTGTATAGTAATAATGGACAAAAGCACTACTTACTTCTTTTATAATAACATTTATATCTGGGGTGTACAGCATGACATCCGATGCCTGGGAGAAAATACATGACATGTTAATAACGCACATTCAATCATATAATTCATCATAATATCTACGTATGTACTCCTAAATAGGCAAAAGCAGTAATTATATGTTCATTACACAAGAAAGAGCATAGGTTTTGCACTGTATGCCATGTCTCCCTATCAGTTTCTTCAGTGCATTTTCACCCTCACTTATTTGATGCACACCACCATGAGAAGTCACAAAGTAGTGACGTAGGTCAAATTAACCCTTTTTTCCTGTTTAGAGTACCTGCATGGTAAAAATAGCAATATTTCATGCTAAGTTATCAATAACACATCACAAGCATGATAATTCAATATTTTGTCCCAGCCATGTCTCACTGGGGAAAGGACAAAAAGGCTCTGCTCTTATCACCATATATCACAATTGGCTAATAAGTTATTTTTTGGCAGATATTTTTATCCTATCTTTATTTAAACACCAGACCATGTTGAATTTATATATCAGCTTAAATATTGATAATCTATATCTTTCATTATGGTACTGGTCCTGAAAATCACCATATTTGTCGACTCCTCGACAGAATATTCACAATAAGTGGTGAAAATGATGGCTTACTGTAATGTTATTTTTCTTAGGGACCATTGAGACAGAATAATTATAGTAAGATATGGAAACGATTGCTTACTGTAATAATGTCATTCTTCTTAGGGACAATTTTACGAATTTCATTTATCTGGGAAGCATCACCGCTTGTCAGCAAGGCACTCAGATAGCTGGAAAGGTCAACATCAGATCTTACTTTACATATCAAATACAATTATTTTTACGAAAACCAATATGTCATGATATTGCATCATGCATAATGATGCATCATAAATCCCATTCAGGGTTTCATGACTAAATGTACAAAAATGAACAAAAATATAAATGCAACACTTCATGTCTGCATGGGTCTGAATGATCTAGTTCACTGTTAGGTCTGCTCCACTGTGCTTCAGACACTGGTGGTAATGCACCCACTGCACATACTACAGTCCTTTTGTATACCTTTTACCTTTTCTTTACCACAGATATGACACAGCACACTACCCGGTACCTAATACCCTGGTTAAACTAGATGTACTGCAAAGCGGTACAAAATATGACCGCTGATTAGTTTTTTTTTCAACTTATCAGACTGAGGTCTGTTGGTTAGGAAGTCCAGAATCAGAGGGAGGTATTGATGCCCAGTTCATTTAGTTTGGAGATCAGTTTGGAGGGGATGATGGTGTTGAATGCTGAACTAAAGTCAATGAACAGCATTCTCACATAGGTGTTGCTATTGTCAAGGTGGGACAGGGCAGAGTGAAGTGCCGTAGAGATGGCATCCTCTGTGCTTCTGTTCTGACAATAGGCAAATTGGAAGGGGTCCAGTGAGGTTGGTAAGCAGGTCTTGAGATGGGCCAGGACCAGCCTCTCAAAGCACTTCATAATGATGGGAGTCAGTGCAACTGGACAGAAGTCATTAAGGCTTGTTGCAGTGGAGTGGTTTTGGCACGATAGAGGTGGTTTTAAAGCACGCGGGGACAGCTGCCTGGGCTAGTGACAGATTAAATGTGTCAGTCTAAACCCCTGAGTACACATCCGGGGATACCATCAGGACCAGCAGCCTTACATGCATTAGTCCTACTCAGTGCCGCACATACATCGGTGGTGGAGAGTGTGAGAGGCTGGTGATCTGCATAGACCATAGCCTTGATGGTCACCTCCTTGTTGTCCTTATCAGTGGCCATAGAAGTAGTTCAGCTCAATTCTGTGCAGTTTTGATCCCGTCAGCCAAACCGTCATTTTTAACTAGGTGGTGCTAAACCTCAAATGAGTGGATATGGGATTAGGGCTGTGCAATTAATCAAATTTCAATTTCAATTTCGATTTTGGCTCCAAACGATCACAAAAATAGTATAATCGAGAAAAAACAATTATTTTGCCACATTCCATTAAGAAGTAGGGATTTTGGAAATACATACAATTTCAACTCATACAGCGCACTGATTCACGCTGCTTCTTTAAGCCATGCGCTCGACACACTATTCCCCTCTGTGCACAGGCCACTCAAGCAGTTTGGGTTGTGTGTGTAATATGTGTGCTTGTGCAGTCGGTAGCATTATGAACCACGCCGAAATTGTAACTGCTAAGTTTGTTATTATATCACTGTCAGCTGAGGTGACCAAATTACTCTGAGAACTTATGGCAACATTCCGACCACCGTGATTTACGTATATATTAGCTATCCAGCTATCAACCAGTGGTTTCAACCAGCGCTGCTGTGGCAGCTGAAGCAGAGAGCCAAGAAAAGATGACTAGTGAAAACATGTAGGGAAGGAGAAAGAAAAAAGCTGCTGATATGCTGCGACAGAGAGCCAACTAGTGCAGATACAAGCAGTGATGAAGGCAAGCCTACAAACATGACAAAAGGGCATTTTTATCAGATAATCAGCAAACATGTCACTGAATTTAATCCAACATGCCTGAATATGCCACACACCACAGTATGTACTGTAATTGCAATGTAATGCAGCTAAGTAGAAGGCAGGCCTATGAGATGCGTACATATTTTGAGTATGTATTATTCATATTTCCCTATGAATATTATCTATCGTGTGTATTTTTGAGGTGATAATTCATTAGTAGGCTACCAATTACATATTGTATTGTGTAACTGCTGTTTGTAATGACTGCAATGAAATGCACAAGGTTTTTGTGCATTTCATTGCAGTCAATGCCCGCCCGAATAATCGTTAATCGATCATCGTGATTACAATTTTGACCAAAATAATCATTATTATGATTTTTGCCATAATCGAGCAGCCCAATATGGGATGAGTTGATATGGCCCCTGGAGACCAACATACCAAAATAATTTGGTCATCCTAGGCCCTACAGTTCGCGAGATATTTACCAGAGAACTGAGTCCGGCCATCTACAGGCCAATTGGTATAGTCACTAAATGTACACATATATTCATTTTTGTATGGCTCCCATTGAATGAAATTCCACAAATCTTGACATGCATTCAGAGGGTGTTATAATGATCCTACACTTTTGTGCAGTTTTGAACATGTCAGTCCGAGATACCTGTGATTACAATGCCTCATTTTTGCCTTTTCATTTTCAACTAGGTGGCGCTATCTCTCTTCTTTTTCAGGAAAAAAAAAATATTTTTTAGTTTCAGCACCGAACAAAAATGGCACGTTCTAGCTCACTGAGCCTGCTTTGGGAGCAGCTACATCAAACTAGCTCACAGAGGCCAGGACAAATAGTGCCCTCCTTTACCTACTGCCACAGGGCCAGAGAATCAGAGTGCAAACTATAAGGCAGAAGTGGCCTTGAAGCAGAGGGGTGGAGATGGGGGGATAGAGAAGGCATAGAGAAGGAAGGAGGGAAAGAGGAGAGCAGAGGAAACAAGAGAGGGAGTAGGGAAAAAAAGAAGGAGAGAGAAAGAGCAACACAGAAAGATCCACCTTTTTCATATATTTCACACACGGCCAGCGATGCGACAGTCAAATGCAACGGTGGAATTCTGTTAATTGCTGTACTTCACACACTACTGGCGACGCGATCACCATCAATTTAGTGGAGATACACCGCTTTAAAACGCTGCAGTGCAGAGGGCAGATTTTCCGTAACTTCCAACATTGTAATCTGCCTAACTCAAATTTACTGCGCACTACTTTAGGCCTACCCTACATGATCTCTTTGCGCTGAGTCAGACTACGGATTGGATAAAAGCATCTGACATAAAAGCTATAAAAGCAGCCTTTAGAATCCTTTGCATTTATATTTTTGTTTGATTATTCATACCGTTCAGTGCAGTGATTATTATTAATACAGTGATAGTAACAGTATGTCCACAAATGGTATAACATTTGAACCCTCTTCATAAGGCTGTCATGTCCATCTCATGGTGTATGCAATACACAAGTATTCATAGCAGATTACCCTACTTCTAATGATCTCATTACTTATCATTATTAATTGTAATTCACTGATTCTTGAGATAAGGTACATATACACAATATTTTTTTAAATCATTCAATTAAATTAAATCATCAATTCAAAATTGCTATGTGTATATAGATAGGTCTTGGCTACAAAACATAAAAGGGAACAAGACTTTTTATGAAAATGGACATTTATTCACTTCATAATTTAATTTGTATTTTATGTTCATTTGATCAATTCATAGACTGCAACTTCACTTTTTAAATGACAATATCCTGGCCAGACTACTTTTGTCAGTGATATAAGTATTTTGAAATGGACATGATTTCTTAATGTCTAGTGACATATCAGGGCCATTTTATGATTAATTGAAATACATTTCTTACATATGGTCCCTTTAAGTGTTTAATAGTGTTGTTTTCTAGCAGAGTTATGTAGTAAAATTCATTTTAAACAATTTTGTTATGATTTTACACTATTTTGAAAAAAAAAACATTTTGAAACACATCCACTTTGTATATTCATCTTTAATATTAAGCATATATAATCAGTGTTCTTATGCAAAAAAAAACATCATTGTGTGTAGTTCAAATTATGTTTTATTATATTTACACAATAAATTCCAGAGAAAGTAACAGATATTTGTAAAAAAAAGACAAAAAACATCATCTTAAGGTGTTGACAAACAAATGACTGTGTTGACTACAACTGACGGTGTTGTCAAAACACCGTCCCTTGAGGGGCAGCCGTGGCACATTGGTTAGCACTCTGGAATTATAACCGGAGGGTTGCCGGTTCGAGCCCCGACCAGTGGGCCACGGCTGAAGTGCCCTTGAGCAAGGCACCTAACCCCTCACTGCTCCCTGAGCGCCGCCGTTGTAGCAGGCAGCTCACTGCGCCGGGATTAGTGTGTGCTTCACCTCACTGTGTGTTCACTGTGTGCTGTTTGTGTTTCACTAATTCACCGATTGGGTTAAATGCAGAGACCAAATTTCTCTCACGAGATCAAAAAAGTATATATACTATATACATACATACAAACAACTGATTGTGTGCTCCTTTTAAAATGTATATCTTTTGATTTCATTTCATTAAACAGAAAATGACCTTGAACAGACATTAATTAGATATTTGTAAATGTGGCTAATTCAATATAATCTTTGGTTTTGATCAAGAAACCAATGTCCTTGTGTGCCATTTACCAGGGGATTTCACATGTTATTTAGCTTATTTCTGTGTTATTATTACCATACAGCTCACAATGAAGTTGGATTTACATTATTTTATCAGTGCATGCATTTTGTTCAATGAGTGCAATTAACATTTTTAAGGGAAAAAATATGTTTTTTAGGAAAAATGTGATTTCACAGGACTTTCCACGACTGCGCGTTGTTGCCATATGGCAACCACTTACCAATAACCCACCTTTAAAAAAAATCTTTTTTTTTTACTCTTCCCATATTTAAGCCACTTTAAGTAATATAGGTAATAATATAGGTAATAATTAATGCAGTAGAGGGTTAAGATGAAGGACCTACACCTAGGTAGGTTGAAGTATTTTCTGGGCATGGACTTCAGCCAGTCTGACGGCTGTCTAAAGGTGTCACAGAAGAGGTATGTTGAAAAAATACTGGAACGCTTCGACATGCAGGAGTGTAGAATTAGAGAAACACCATGTGACCAAAAGTTAGACTGCTCTGAAGATGCGCCTAATGGCCCTCGCCACTCCCGACTGGTAGCGCAACAATGTGACGTCAAAATTGTGTCATTTCCTCTGTTGCACGAGAAATTTCAGCCTTGCGCAGGCAGGTCGTGCACAGGGGATTTTTTTTCAGATGCGCGCGACAAGCAGGATTAGCTTGATCAGGGAGCATGCGTGCCTTTACAGGCATCAACCACATTCAGGCATTTCATATAGCCTAGGCCACATCTTAAATAAACATGATATTCGAATAGACAGTTTCAGAAGAGAGGGAAGTTAACCTGGCTAAGTTACCAGCGAGAGTTTGTGAATTTTTAATAGTTTGCTGGATAAGTTAATGAAGCTACCAGAGAGAGTTGTAACACAGGGAATTAAGATGAAAGAACTAGGACCCAGGGACATGCCAATAATCCAGCAAAAGGCAACGAAGATATTTATTTTCAACTAAAGGATACTCTTTCCACTTTAGGAAATTACACAAACTCATCTCTCAGCGCCAGCCAGCTAGCTAAAGTTTCCCTCGGGATGAATAAAGTATCTATCTATCTAGCTGCACACACCTTGGAAACTAGATGGTAATGATGGTAGTTGTGAATAGCAGCAACCGAAGTCTGAAGTATCATCACAAAGGGTAGTTTTTACTGCCAATGCTTCTTCTACAGTGTAAAGTAGGTAACGATAGCCTTTTCACAACAGCGACACCTCTGTTCAGGAGAATATTGCAACTAGTGTCGCGACCACCACACGCAAGTATAAATAGTTACGGCGCTCCCATGATGTCACATTGTTGCGCTACAGGTCGGGAGTGGTGAGTATGTAGGGCGCTTAAGATGTCTAATGTAAAGAAGTACAGGGAGGCTGTCGGCTGTCTCATTTACTTGACAACCTGTACACATCCTGACCTATGTTTCGTGGTGAGCAAGTTATCCCAGCATTTTGCTGACCTTACAGATGAACACTGGGTTACGGTGAAACATGTTTTGCGTTATCTCAGGGGTACTGCAGACAAACAGCTCTGTTTCAGAAAGAGCAGAGAGAGTCTAGGCCTACGGGCATATAGTGACGCAGACTGGCCTGCGGACGCTAGCGACACCGCCGGGCATTGTGTGAGTATGGGTAAAGACAGCTCCTTAGTCTCTTGTAAAGCCAAGAAACAACCCACGGTAGCACTATTCACATGTGAAGCCGAGCACATGGCTCTAGCTCAAACAAGAGGAGTGTATTTATTTGGAGCAACTACTGGGAGGTATAGATACCTATGTGTATGAGAAAACTGTTTTTTATGACAAATGCGGGGACAATTGTGCTTGTTAGGAACCCTGTGTGTAGACAAAGATGTAAACATGTGGACATTAAGTATCACTTCATTAGGTCTACCATAAGGGAAGATAAGATGTCACTTGTTTACTGTCCCACAGACGACATGGTTGCAGATATTATGACAAAGCCCGCCTCCAGACATAACCTGAGGACGTTTGCAGGAGTCATGTTTGGTGTGTAAAATGTTGACACTTGACTATGCCTTGTTTTTGTTTTGTTTTGTTTATTTGATTATGTAAAAGTTGTACAGTATACATGTCATTCATAAGTGGGAGTGTTGAGAGTGGATAAGTGTATGCATGTAACTGTAATTGCCCAGGTGGAGGCGCTGTTACGCCAAATGTACCGAGTACGGAGAGCAACATGTTGTGCACAGTTCTGCAATAAACAATACCATGAGGTTGATGGCTGAAGATCAGGGGTGTAGTGGGCGTTGGAGGTGGGGGAACCCGTCCCCCCACTTTTTGGAGCATTGTTTTGAGCATTTTATTAAGCATTAATTAATATAACAAGTGTTGTTACCAGTGATAACAATGCATCACGCAAACGTCTCCAATTAGGCCTCTATGTCATAAAATTCAAGAATGACCGTCATGCTGTAGCACTCCACCATGCGTAAAGACATTAAAAACTGCGCAGATCGTCATTCCACGTTACCCGAAAGTAGCTAGAAAGTGGCTATAAACCATAGATTATACAACTGCCTGTATCCGAATCTAGCAAGCATCTTCATGGCCCACTGTTGCAATTCCTTCTTTTGTGTTTTGCAGAAAGTAGTGTTGTCACGATACCAAAATTATGACCTCGATACGATACCTGCCATAAATATCACAATGCTCGATACTGAAACGATACTATGGCGAAATCCTAAGATATCTGGAAAAGAAAGGACTCATACCTCCTCCAAGTGTATTGAGTCATTTGTGTTGAATTCGGTGCACTTTTGTAGTGTGCAGGTCAATTCTGGGTTCTAAACTTCTAAAATTCCTACATAATTATTATTTTTTATAGTCAGTAAAATAGTAGGCCTACTTTGTGTGATTAAGTCCTTTATTGTTTGTTATAGGTCATTTACATTGTGTTGTGTTTTAGCAATAAAGTAGCTTTAAATAGCCAAACTAGGCTAGATCAAGGTCAGTGTTGAAATTACTGCATGCAAATCACTAAATGCTATGCAGAGGGGCCTAATCTTTAGGCCATCTGATGTACAGTATTGATGGGTTTCATCAGGTCCCTTTCCACAGGTGTCTTAATCAAGCAACATGCAGTCTGCATTGATAATCAAGGTGCTTGATTTTATACACCTGTGGAAAGGGACCTGATGAAACCCATGAATAGGCTACCCTAGGCCTTCCCGTGTTCATGGGATTTCTTTGACAGTTGCAAAGGGAAAAATGTGAGGATAGTCTTCTTTGCGCCCACTCAGTTCCAACCACTCAGGTCTTCGTCAGATAGGCCTACACCATTACCTGTTGCAATATATCTGTGTGCATTCCTATATTACGTCTATTTCTTTGATAACATGATTTGCTACCACGTAACAAAGCCGCTATTATTATTAGGACTCAACACACGGTGGTAATATGCTGTGGGCTTTAATTAGCGCATTTCGGGTAGCCTATCCTACATCTGGGCAATAATTATTTAACAAATTGCAGTTTACATGCCATGCCAAATATTACCAGTAGTACTGACCGAACATGAAATAGATTGTTTGGTAGTGTTGGTAATGTTATTCTGGCGTGAACATTGCGCTTTCATGACGTTAGCACCCTATGATTACAGCTTGTTATGTCTCGTCAAAATCCATTGATGAAGGAAGGTTTGCTTTATCTCAGAGAACCATACTCGTTTCACTTAGGCTAGACTAAAACAGAATAGAAGAGAAGAACTTGGCACTAAACATGTAGTTGTGTTTTCTATAGCATATTTAACCTGTCGTTCTTTGAACTCTTTAAAAATGTTGGGATATGTCTGCGAGGTGTTTAGCCAAATTCCATGCGTAGCCTACTGCTTTTAAATGACTTTGAAACATATTTTACAAACGGGCCTCAGTGTACCTGATGGCTTGCCTTCACTATTCGCGATGTATCCAAAATAGTTCCAGATTTCACATCACCTTTTGTTTTATCCACCAGGCCGAGGACTGTCGGCAAAGAACTATGTTTACGTTGCTGCGCGCGCACTCACTCAGAGCTGCCTGCTTGACACGCCCACTTGCCTAGATGCGTGCAAGGAGCAGCGCAGCAGTTCACACAGACACAGAACGTTATTATTTTAATAAAGTATCGATTCTAAAAACGTCGGAAATCGTATTGTTTTTTGCATAAAGGCATCGTGATGCCTTTTTAGTATCGATACACCGTGCAACACTAGCAGAAAGCAGGTCCAGTGGTCAAAATGACACGATAAGCATGTGTGAGTAATGCGAGTGATTTCTATCGAGGGAGCTCCAATATAAGTGATAAGGCTATTTAACCATAAGTAGGCTAATGACCCAACGCTGAACCTGAACAACTTTAGGAAAAACTTACGATTGGTGCAGCGTGCAGCTACTTCATCCAAACAAAAACTTTTCAAATGACTGGCACTTGCCTGCCCAATGTTCTTTCTGTTATTTCTTTTGTTTTATTGACTGTGCACCTCTGCATTTTGATTATTCGCAATGACATTCATATGACGCCCCCTCAAATTGAGCTACACTGACCACACAGTGTGTTGAATGCTTGAATCCTGCTTGTGCTATTGTTATTGCTATGGTTTACGTGTGGTAATGAATGAAGCCATGCCGCGGCATGTTATGCGTCAAGGAGATTAGACTATGCTAGATTACATAGGCTACTCTACATTATGGATTGTCTGTTTATTGTATGATACAACAAAAGTAAAAGCTACAGACCATATTCATAGACTTTGGTGGAAAAGTGTAGTTTGGGTGAAGACATTAGGCTACATTTTGAAGCTAATCCATGTCATTTAATTGTTTTTTTGAATTCGGTTTCATGTTCACGAAATCTGATAACAATTTGGCCTTGGCCTAATGCACCGATGTATGTGGAGGTGCGTGACAGTTTTTGCAATGATGCCATTAAAATAGCGTCCCCCCACTTTAAAAATCCCCACTACACCACTGCTGAAGATACAAACATCTGAATGTCTGTTCATCTCTTAGAATTATTATTCCGCTGTGCAGGTAGGCAGAAAGAATAAACCTACATGCTAACATACGTATTTCCTTGTCTTAGATTTCTCTATCGGGTGTTGTACAAGATATTGACAGCGCAATAAAAAAGCAACCAGAAAACAATGTTTCTGGCATTTGTGGAGAAGAAGGATGGGTCGGGCAATTTCGTTGCTCTGATTGGTTAGGTCTATCCAATTGAGTGCAGAGGCATTTTCCCCACTGTATCGGTTTAAACATGCCCTATAAACATGTACCAATGGAGCGGTATCAGACTTATATTCTGACTAGAATTGAGTATGATGACATCAGGCTAGAATGTTTGCAAAATCCCAATGTTATGCAAGAAAAGTGTTTTCCAAGACTCAAAAGTAGGGCTGGGACAGTATGGATGGATAAAGTTTAATTGGCCATCACAGCTTTAGACAGCCGCAGCAACTTCAAAGACCACTGGACCAAATGCTTCCGACATGAAATAAATAAGCAGTTTATTATTAAGTTAATGTATAGATGTATAGTTAATGTATATCCTAGACCAACATGTCGCTGTTAAGTATTGCGGTAATGGGTTACCTTCCCAGCCCTAGCCTACTCAACATTGCCAAGGAGAAGAAGTACGAACCGTTATTCTAATGTAACTAACTACATAGAAAACATTATGAATGCCATCCACACATATCAGTAGCATTTTAAAGGTCTAAGTGGTGCTGGGTAACGTCACTTCTGTTGACGTGCAAACAAAACAGAAAGCTAGCTCGCTACTTCCTTCCAGTCACTCCAGTGCAATTGAAACTCTCTTAATCGCGCATCTCATCGGTGATTTTCTGGAACAGTTTGTTATGTTTTTATGGGCCAGGGGCCCATTGCACAAAACTAGGATAAGGGATTAAGCTGGGATATCTTGGTTATCCTCAATTTATCCGTGATCCGGTTGCACAAAAGAGGGATAGGGGGCAGTAGGATATGTAACGATATAAGTTACCATGGAGATTTATTCTGTGGAGCTAGCCTGCTCCAGACTAGGCTAAGTTCCAGGATCTATTTAATATCATCCCTTATCTCAGTCGGCAGTCACCACAAAAGGCTATATATAAAATGACAATATTAGGGCCACAGAGAAAAAAAATCCAAATTCCTCTGCCACTGCAGGACATATTTAACTTAAATTTAAAGCATGCATATTAACTAATTTAACACATATTGGTCCCTCACCAGCCGACCGCTGTCGTCATCAGAAAAAAGATTGCTTTGCTTTATCACTGTGGCGGTGTTGCCTTTCTTTTTAATTATGTCTTTTACATACTCGCCATTCCCGACCTGTCGTGCAACAATGTGACGTCACGGGAGCGCCGTAACCATTTATACTCGTGCATGGTGGTCGCGACATTAGTTGCAATATTCTCCTAGAGGCGTTGCTGTTTGTTGCTGTTGTGAAAAGGCTATCACTACCTACTTTACACCGTAGAAGAAGCAATGAAGCCGCTCTAGTTGCCATGGTGAATCAGTGAATCTGTGAGCGGTGGCGGGGTCTATTTGAAGGAGCCGTGAGCGCGCACTTATCCAGGATCGGTTTCACCTGGCTTGATGAATCCGCGTCTGCTCATCCTGGCTTGGTCTTACCTAGCGTTCATGGGCTTCTGAAAAACCTTGTTCCCAGTGAAAACGTAAGTTACGCATGTAACTATGGATCTGTGAGACCGAGGGATGACTGTCACTACGGTCTAAAAAAGGAATGATCACCTTCGTTCTGCCTATCACCGAGACCATATGTCAACAAAGTCATGCCCATGACCTCCGGAAGCAGAACGACTCGAGCTTGTAAATAGCGGAGATTGCTCCCGGTTCAGTCTCCTACCTTGAGCGCCTCAGGATGGTCCGAGCGACAAGGATAGTGACGGTCATCCCTCGGTCTCACAGATCCATAGTTACATGCGTAACTTACGATCTGTTTCGACCTCACTCTGACCGTCACTACGGTCTAAAAAAGAGATGACACATACCAAAAAAGTCGCGAGGAGCTCTAAGCTAACCATTAAAACCTCGCTCGGTCACGGACATGAGGGCAGCGTCGCCAACCGGAGCTGGGCGAGTGACGTCCACCCTATAAAACCTGGTAAAAGTGCAAGCCGTCGCCCATGAAGCCGCTGCACAGATATCGCTTGCTGGTACCCCCTTAAGGGCAGCCCAAGACATAGCCATACTCCTGGTGGAGTGAGCCCTTGTACCCAAAGGGACCGGCATTCCCAGAGCCTGGTAGGCATGGGAAATAACCTCAACCAGCCAATGCGACAGCCGCTGTTTGGAAAGCGGTAGTCCCTGCTTCGCCGCCCCATAACAGACAAAAAGTTGAGTGTGTTCCCTCCTCAACAACTGCGTACGGGCCAGATAAGCTCTCAAAGCCCTGACTGGGCACAGAGTGAGCAACTTGTCGCGCTCTGCCTGTGAGGCAGCAGACGGCTGGAATTGGGTCAGCTCCAGAACCTGGTTGATAGACTGCTGACTTAGAACCTTAGGCAGGAAGGCTGGATTAGGCCAAAGTGACACGCCAGTGCCCCCTGCCTGCCACCTCAGACAGTCTTCGCTGACGGAGAGGGCGCACAGCTCCCCGACGCGCCTGGCCGAACAAAGAGCCAGGAGAAAGCTAGTTTTCAGAGACAAAGATCGCAGATCTGCATCTAAAATGGGCTCATACGGGCCTTCAGTAAGAGACATTAAAACGGTGGGCAAATCCCAGTTTGGTGCCCGCAAAGTGCGAACTGGACGCAACCGGCGGGCCCCTTTTAAAAACTGACCAATCAGTGGATGCCTACCCAAGGGGCTGTTATCCGCACCCTGGTGAAAGGCTGAAATGGCCGAGGCATAAACCTTCACAGTACTGACCGCCTTGCCTTGATCCAAATAGGACTGCAAGAAGCGCAAAACTTGTGGCACAGGGCAAACCGCTGGCTCAAGACCCAAGCTGGCACACCAATCTGAAAAGATCCTCCACCTGAGTGCATAGCAAGCTCTAGTAGAAGGAGCCCTGGCGTTGTTCAGAGTCTCCTGCACAGACTCAGCTAGCTGTTCAATGACTGACTCTGCAGGGGCCAAACCCACAGGCGCAGGGCACCTGGGTTCAGATGCCAGATCTGCCCGTCTGCTTGTGACAGAAGATCCGCCCGGCAGGGTAACTGCCATGGCTGACCCCGCAGGAGCCGGTGCTGTCTGACCTCACCAGAACATGTTGGCTTTGCAACCCTGGCAGGAACCTCTGCAGGGCGAGATGGATGGCCTTCAGCTCGAGGACGTTGATGTGCTCTGACGTCCAGGAGGGAGGCCACACGCCCCTCGCTGACAGCCCTTCCCAGACAGCTCCCCAGCCTGTCAGAGAAGCGTCTGTCGAGATGACTTGCCTCTTGTGAGGAAGGCCCCCCAGTGGAACACCCTGGAGTAAGAACCTCCTGTCCGTCCAAGGACGCAGGGTGCTCGCTGCCGACGCTGCCCGGCTCGGATGCAAGCAGGAGACACCCGCAACTTCACATGCCTGTCGTCTCTCGGGTGGAGCTGAAAGGCATTGAACCAACACTGCAGGGGGCGTGCCTTCAGCAGGCCCAATGGCAGTACCGCAGCTGCCGCGGCCATTAAGCCCAACAGCCTCTGGACTTTGTGGGCAGTGACCAGTCTGCCCAGCCGAAAGCCTGTCAGAGCCTCGGTCAAGCTGTCTGCCCTCCGTGGAGTGAGAGACGCCGAGGAGGACACCAAGGAAATCCGCCTGCTGGCGGGGCTGCAAGTTGCTCTTTTTCCAGTTGACCGTGAAACCCAGGGCCTGGATATGGGTCAGAACCGTGTTGGTGTCGTGCACCACCTGCACCTGAGATGGGGCACAAATTAGCCAGTCGTCCAGGTACGGTAGGATCATTAGGCCCTGGACCTGCAGGGGGGCTAGCGCGGCTGCCACCACGCGAGTAAAAATTCTGGGGGCCAGTGAAAGGCCAAATGGGAGGACCTGAAACTGGAACACCCTGCCTTGGAAGGCGAAGCGGAGGAAGGACCTGTGTGCTGGGCAGATAGGGACGTGGAAGTACGCGTCTTTTAGATCCAGAGACGTAAACCACTCCCCTTCCTGGATGGAACGAATCACTATTCCAACGTGGACCATTTTGAATGGCAGCACCTTGAGGTACTGGTTCAAGGGCCTGAGGTCGAGGACCGGCCGGTAACCTCCGTCTTTTTTGGGCACAATAAAATATTTGGAATAAAACCCAGTGTGCCGTGCGTGCAGCGGTACTTCTGAGATGGCCCTTTTCAGAAGCAACTCCTGGACCTCCTTGACAAGCACGGAATTTAAAAGGGGGTCTTTCACAGACGTCATCTTGACCCTTGAAAACATAGGGGGCCGCCATCGAAACTGTAGGCGGTAACCGTGAGTCACCGTAGCCACAACCCAAGAGTCTGGCACAATCCCTTCCCAGGAGGTCCTGGACAGCTGGGAAGGGCAATCGACGGGCAGCCCCGGATCCCTAGGCAGGACCGCCACCGCGGCCTGCACCTCTGCCTGCGCCCCGTCGAGGTCTTTGCTGTCCTCTGGGCCAGGGAGTTGGGGCTGAGCTCTGGTCTGGTGCACGAAAGCGCCGGTCCCGTGGGGCAGCATAGTTGATACTTACCTGTGGTGTTCGGGCGGGCTGCCACCGCCCATACTTACCTGATGCTGCCCTGTGGGGAACCGGAGCCCGCCTGTGGCACACACGCTGACCAATTTCTCTAGAAGCGTCAGCCTGTTCCACTCTGTCCAGCACCCCCTGGGAGTCTGGATGGAACACATGCCCAGGCACCACGGGGAGACCTAACAGGTCTGTCCTGATGGCATCAGGGAGAGAGGTTTGGGCAAGCCACACCTGTCTACGGCACAGCACCGCAGAGGCCATAGCACTCCCCACATCACGCGTCAGCTGGGAGTGGGCTGACAGTGCGGCATCCACCAGGGCCCTTGCATCATGGTCCTCGGGGCTCATCGTTTTTCGCAGAGCCGCCAGAGTGATAGCCAGGGCGTTGCCCATACGGGTTGCCCGTGCTGATGCGTCAAAGCAGTGACTGATGAGACGGTCCGTCTTGGCACACTCCTTATGCGGGCAGCGTGGATTGGGAGATGCATTGGCAGGCCCCAGGGAAGTCCAGGCGGCAATGGACTGCTCGACCGGTGGCATATCCCCTAGCCCTGAGTCGGCCCGATTGGCAGCCTTTGCCAGCTGACGGCAACCTGGATTGAATTGGGGGCGCTGTAGCGACTTACCCCATGCCGTCCGCAGCGCCTTCGTGTAATCCACTGCCACGGGTATACAGGGTGGTGGGCTGCTGTGCGAGACGCCTTCCCAGACACCCCCAAGGGAAGCCATGTCTGGCATAGGGGCCTGAAGACCCAGGATCTTGGAGGCACTCAACACCCGTGACATCAAGGAGCCGACGGGGACCTCCCCTGGCACCGTGGATTCATCAGTTGGCTCCACCATGTCTGAATGTAGCTCATCCAGGAGGCCGTCCCCGCTTACGTCATTGATCGTAGAACGAGGGGCATGGAGTGACAGCACATCCACATCACCCAGATCAACTTGGCACTTACCTTGGCCGTACAACGCACTGGGTCTGCAAGCAGCAGCCCGTAAAGAGATACAGCAGTGATGTAATACAGTACACGGGTGGCCTGAAGCAGCGTGCGGACACGCTTAGCAGGCTCACACTGGCCCAGCTAGCTGCGGACAGCAGCGACGGGGGTACACAACAGATACACAAAGAAGGCGGCCACCAGTGCGCGAACGCACGCACCGACGTACACCAGTGGACAACTGGAGAAAAGACACACAGTAGCCTGCACCTTGTGCAAGACTGCACCTAGCAGACACAAACAGCTAAACTTACCTTTTGCAAGTAGCCTAGCACACAACAACAAAGCTAACAAGAAGCACACAGTAACATTAGCGCCTAAGCGGCCGAGCACATACGCGCTGATCAGGCTCACACAGGTTCCGGCTGCCAGAGCAGTAAACAGAAATAATAACGGTGGCCCGCGCCGGTGCGCAAGCGCACCCAGCAGGCTCACACCAAGCCCAACTAGCCGCGAACAGCCAGATAAGGTACACAGTAGTAACAAACAACAACCCGGAAACCTGGCACACACAAAAGGAAAATAACACTGAAACGGCGGCCTGCAGCAGTGCGCGAACGCAGGCAGCAGGCTCACACTAGCCCCTCCGCCGTGCGGTATGGGGTGAACTCAGGAAAGGCGTCAACAAGTTAAACAAAGTTAAACGAAGTTTCCTGAAAAAAACACAGGTTACTGCCACATGCAGACTAACAAACACAGTCAAAGCAAGAAAGCAGTGAAAGAACGTACTCACGTATCACAGGTCTCAGATGAGGCGATCAAGGTGAGAGACTGAACCGGGAGCAATCTACGCTATTTACAAGCTCGAGTCGTTCTGCTTCCGGAGGTCATGGGCATGACTTTGTTGACATATGGTCTCGGTGATAGGCAGAACGAAGGTGATCATTCCTTTTTTAGACCGTAGTGACGGTCAGAGTGAGGTCGAAACAGATCATCATTCCGCATCATTCACGTCACGTAATGTGTGAGTCAGAGGTCGGAAACTGGGGCTAGATTTTGCTAACAGAGTTGCCCAGTTAGGGACTTTTGTCGTCACGTTGTAGTTCGTTTGTAGTCCATGTGTGTCCTTTCATGTCCAACAGTTTTAATGTACACTTGGGAATTTGCCGTTTTTGTCTGTAAGTGCTGTAAGTTTGCTGTAAGTGACATAAAATGTTTTAGCCTAAAAAACACATGGGATTGCTTAAAGCACCTTTAACGGTGTTAAAACTGCAAGGGTTCCTCCCTCACTAATGTCTTAAGTAAGAGGTGCAAAGGGGGTACCCAGGGTTATTGCTGACCATAAATTATGCCTGATTTATTCAGGTTTACAAAACAATTTGACAAAGTTGACATGAAGTGAGGACACAACTTTGATTAGCAGTTTATGCATAGCAATGTTGTAAAGTTCAATTCATTATTAGTAGGCTAGTAGGCCTATTGTTATTAATATGTCTAGTATATGTGACATTTTATCTAACCACTCAATTAATTTGATAGTTATATTGATGCATTTGTTGCACTATTAAACACTTGTCTTTGCAGTTTCCCATTGTGACATCTTGCTGAGGACAGGCTTTTAAATTGCATGTTTTTCAGGGTAAAGCTTCCGTATTTTAAGAACTTCCAATGAAAATACATATATGAAATTGACGTCATAAGTATACAGGTCCTTTACACTAAACCTTAAAAGTTATTTTTTTAATAGTTCATTTCTCAATTTTTTAGCGCAAAACTACTCAAAGACGGGGGACATGTTTTGTCCCTTATCTCAAGAAACAGTGAATTGTTATGCTTACTCATAAATGCCTAATGCTTGCATTATCAACATGAGTAGCATATAGTAGCCTACATGAAAAATCACATTAATAATAGTGTCATGATAAATCTGTAGCCTACAGAGCATAACACCAAGGTCAAGCTCATGACTGAGAGTTCACGGTATTACAGCATTATTCTGAAATTAATAAAATGTTACGAAGGCAGTCTTACTGTCGTTATACCTCAAAATTAAGAAAGAGTTCCAAACCTCACTTCTGAAGGGATGGACCAGACACACAGCTCCCCTGAGGAGGCACACACATCTCAAGCCTTTCTGGAAAACATTCACCGGAATCATATCCTGTAAGTTCTGTCACATTCTCTTTGCAGCAGTGCAATTTCTCTTAACACATTTGAAGTTCAGCGCGACTAGCGAAGAAAGCAGTGATTGGCGTATTAGTACAGCGGTTAAGCCCTCAAATCAAGGGGAATTGTGCACTTTTTGAAAGAAACATGAAACTTAGTTAGAACATAGTTAGGTTATACCATAAGGTTTATTTTCAGATTGGGAGGGAAGTCAAATTTGACCTCTGAGGCCCGGGAGAGGTCAAATCCAAGATGGCCGCCAACAATATTCAAAAGTGCCTCACGTTGGAACCAAACACAGTAGAAAAACACTTGAGGTGTCATTTCCCACTAACCTTTGGGTGCCCATTCTGTATCTGATAACTTTGAAACCACCAGAGTTCAAGAAAATGCATTTATGTAAAGGTCAAGGTAAACAAAACATCAAAATATTCATTTTTTATGTACCCTATGTACCCAAATTAATTTCTTTGTTGTCCCTGTATTATTCAGTTATTAGTTGTTATTTCATGAGATGTGTGGCAAATTTCATTTCTTCACAGCACAGAATTATCCACAGGTGACCCCCCTAGACCATTTTCACAGACCACCTGCCATACCACCGCTGGTTAAAAAAAACCTTGCTTTAGAGAGTAGTTGCTACAGGCCACAGTACGAACAATGTAGAGAGCGCTTCAATCGACATATTCTAACAGGTAAACATATTGACTATGAACAAACAATATTATTACATAATTACATAATATTATTCATGTTGCAAATTAATTTAACCATAGCCAGGAAGGAGTTTTCCTTGGTAGTTAGCTTTTGAGGTAAACATCATGGACATTCATCAAAATAATTATCCTAGCTAAACTAGAAGACAGTCTGGAACATTTATGTGAGCTGAAGCTAGTTTAATGATTGAACAGAGTATATTGTATGTCAGCTTGTATGTCAGAGATATGTCAGCTTGGTAATGTGAAATTTGTTATGGCTGAAATAGGTAATGTTAACAGAGTAGCCTAGTTAAAAAGCCGGTCAACCGGGCTTGAACACATTTGTAGCTAGCATGTTAATAAGGCTGTCTTTAATTACTACTAATTAATTACTTCTTACTGTTAAAGAAGCCCTATGTAAGTCTGGTTATTCCTTCACTGTTTCTGGGTTTTCGCCTGATTTGGGCTCGCATTTTTCACGACATAGCTCCCCCTGCAGCTTCAGTAGCAAGTGACTGCTATGCTAAACCCCCACTAGCTAGCGAGCTAAACATCAAGAAACCAAGCTAAACACATACAGGGCTCACAATAAAACGGTCGAGCAAACACATTGTTCAAGAGACTATCAAACCACATTACAAAAACGAAGTTCACCCAAGGGTAGGCTACTTACAATTTCAACAGCAACAAAGCCAAGTCTGAGTCTGTTTTGCAGTCTTCTTAGAAACTACAATCTGACTATATTTTCGAGGCCTTCCGCCGAGTCACATCCGGATTTTTTCGGTCCGGGACCAGAAAGTTGCATATTCGGTTTTTCCACGGAGAAGCACTAGGGGGAGACGAAGCCCCCACCAAACGACCCAAAAAGGTAGAACCATCAGAACGACTCTCAACCTGCATAATTAAGGTCATTTTTGCTAAAATTGTTGCATAGGGCTTCTTTAAAGACTATCAATTGGGAGATTGTTAGGGCAGGTTTTGTGGTGGACTGATGCTCAATGTTTGTACCATCAAGTACCATGTTGATGAAGGCCAAGAGAGATGGTGGCACAGCCCTCTGCTGGCAGTTTTCTTTGAATGACCCGTCAAAAGAGAAAGATGAATTAAGGATCTCTTTGCACACTACTTGTGCTGCTTGCATTAAGTGCATGGCATCACTGTCAGTTTGACAGGCTATCATGAGAGCTGGTCCAATGTCCTTCTCAAAACTCAGGAGTGTGTCTCTTCCGTGTAAATGTGCCCTCAGATGTGGAAGCTCAGAAAGCAGTCGTTCTTTCAGTCTGGTGGTGTGAATCCGTTCACCTACAGTAAGACCAAGTTGTTCCTCAAATTTCTGTCAGTGTTGTAGGTGCATGCATTATGGAAACCTGAATAACCTGCAGCAGGCTCATTGCAAAAGGAGCAAGTAGGTTCTGTGGACGGTGAATGGCTGTGGGCAGATCGCGTGTGTATAGACACAAAGAGACACAAGGCTAAGTGGCACAAGAGATGTCAGCTAAAACTCAACAAAAAAGCATTTGATAAGCTAAGTCAGGGGAAAGTAACTACAGCACAACAACAAAATACCTCGACTGTACACATGAGATCTGCCCCCAGCCATTCACCGTCCACAGAACCTACTTGCTTCCTTTGCAATGAGCCTGCTGCAGGTTCTTCAGTTTTCCATAATGCATCAAGCTACAACATTGACAATGAGGAAGTGTGCCTTTCCATTGAGGCCAAGTACCATCACCACTGTCTGTCTTCATTGTACAACAGAGCCAGGCAGGCTGCATCTAAACGAAATGATGGAGATGATTCTTGTCTACATGGCATAGCCTTTGTACAGTTAGTGGCATATGTAACCAGGGCTAGGCCCCAGTACACAAGATCTACACACTTATGCTACGTAGAAGTACACTAAACACTGGTGACTGCTACCTAGTACTTCTGAGGCTATCCAAGTAAATGGATGCAAACAAGAAGGCTGTTACGATCAATAAATATTTTATTTATGTCTGCGTGTCTTGGTGACTTAGGTTTGTATCAGAAGCAAGGGTACAAAACATGGATGACATAACACAAAAGAAACAAACAACATAAGGAAACATACATGAGGCAAGGTGCCAATCCCAGGAAAGCTATCATAACACTGCTAGAGTACCTCTGGCAAACACTCAACCATACATGATCACACAGTACACTTGCACACCAATGTAACACAGCAAATGTCTCACGGACAGGATAAATCACACAGAGAACAAGCTTATATGAGTAAATAAGTTCGAGGCTACACTCAGCCACTAGGGCGTGTTCACACTGCAAACTAAGGGCGGAATACTACCAGTAGGTTACTCACACAACATATTACTGACAGATGGCGCTAACAACCATTCCTAGGATCAACACTCAAGCCAAAGAAATAAACCTAATATTGTGCAGCCCTATATTTTACATATTTAAATTCAAATGAATCATTGAATAATCAGCATTAGTGACATTAAAGTTCAAAAACTCTTTTATTATTATTTTCACTGTTCAAATAATTGCCATAATAATCTATGATATGACCTAATATGCTGAGGAAATAAATTCAAAAGTGCTTCGGGAAGAAGTTTTTTTTTTTACATACAAGGCATTTCAGGCCACAGATATAACCTAGGGGACACAATGAAAATAAATTAACACTCCCCTCAATGTCAACACTTATTTCTTTGCATTGATGTGCGACTATAGAGTTGATGAACTCCGGTGATATGCAAATTCCTTGCTGCAGACATTGCAGAGGACTTTACTTTCAACATTTTATTTTTTATGAACACCATCAGGCCGTTTTTTAAAGAGTAAATGTTCCAATCAATGATCCAGGCAGCACGTTTTCTTCTCTCTCCTTCATTTTACAGTCTAATTTTTACTGACTAGAACGGCTCGGGGTCAAAGGTCATACGGAATCGTTTAATCTGCACTAATTGTTTTAATCAGTTATTTTTTCTCAAATTAATTAATCGAAATTAATCAGTTATTTTGACAGCCCTACTTGCAGGTCATCCTTGCTTCGGGACACTGTAGCCCCAACCTCGCATACTTCGGCTACCCGGGGGCCAGCCCGGGAGCCACTTTGCTTAGTATACCATGTGGGACTTGAATGCCTGGACTAATGGCCCTACCCGGGAGGTGCTCGACTCACCGGGGGCCCAGCCCAGAGGTCATCTCTGTTGGTGCAGAAGGTGGAGGTTCTGCACTGCCTGTAGCTGTCGTGTCCTGTGCAAGGATTTCAGCCACCCGGGGGCCCAGCCCGGTGGTCATCTCTGTTGGTGCAGAAGGTGGAGGTTCTGCACTGCCTGGCGCTGTCGTGTCCCATGCAAGGAATTCAGCTACCCGGGGGCCCAGCCTGGGGGTCGTCTTTATCAGTACAGAAGGTGGAGGTTCTGCACTGCTTGATGCTGTCGTTTCCTGTGCAAGGAATTTTGCCACCCCAGGGCCCAGCCGGGGGGCCTCTCCTGTTAAGGAACTTTAGGGGGGAGCAAGAACGCTGGATACGCTAGCCTTCACCTCTAGTGGGTTGACCATCTGGGGGTCCAGCCCAGAGGCCTCCCTTGACGTTGAACTGGGTCGAAGTGTAGGGGCACCTGGCTGGGTCGTCACAAGGTCTGGGATGGGGGCCACTGGCAGTGTGGAGAGTGCGTCCGCATTGCGGTTAGCTGTACCAGGTCTGTACTATCTCATAATCAAACAGAGCCAGTTGCGACACCCACCGCTGTTCAACAGCTGCCAACTTTGACGGCAGGTAGCTGAGGGGGTTATTATCTGTATACACTGTAAAACCGGCTGTCAAGGAGGTACTCCAGGAATTTTTCTGTTACTGCCCATTTCAATCCTAAGAGCTCCAGTTTCATGGCACTGTAATTCGACATATTTCGTTTGCTTGGGCGTAAGCCTCGGCTAGGGTATGCAATTGGGCGCCTCTGCCCCTCCTGTTCTTGGGATAACACCGCCCCCAGTCCAGAATGACTGGCATCAATTTCCACCACAAACGGGCGGGAAAAGTCTGCAAACCCTAACACTGGGGCATGAACCAGTCGATCTTTTAATGTCAGGAATGCTTCCTCACAGGCCAGGCTCCAATGCTGTTCAATGGACCCCCGCACCCGGGGCCCAGGCTTCTTTCGGGTACCCTCCAGTGCCCCCACCAGCTTGTGCAATGGAGCGGCAAAGTTTGCAAAACCTGCCACAAACCGTCTGTAATAGGATGCGAACCCCAGGAAAGAGCGGAGCTCCTTGACAGTAGAGAGCCTTTTCCACTCTGCAACTGCTCGGATCTTTTCCGGGTCGGTGGCTACCCCCGAGGCTGATATTATGTGTCCCAAGTAACTGACCTCAGTCTGAAAAAACCTGCATTTCTTCAGCTTCAACTTTAGGTTGTGCTGTTGGAGACGGGTGAGGACCATTTCCAAGCGCTGAAGATGTTGCTGGACAGTGGTTGAAAAGATCACTATATCGTCCAGGTATAGTAATAGTGCGTGAAAGCTCTGATCTCCAAAGATACGTTCCATCAAATGCTGGAATGTACCTGGAGCGTTGCACAATCCAAATGGCATCCTGTTAAATTCAAACAGGCCAAAGGGTGTGCAGAGCGCTGTCTTTTCACGGTCTTCCTCCCGAACCAGGACCTGATTGTAACCACTTGCGAGGTCCAAGGTGCTCAACCATTTGGCTCCGCTTAACGCATCCAGGGTCTCCTCAATCCAGGGTAAGGGGAAAGCATCTTTCCGCGTCTTCGCATTAAGTTGGCGGTAATCTACACAAAGACGGATAGAGCCATTTTTCTTTTGTACCACCACTATCGGTGACGCATAGGGGCTGCAACTGGGACTGATGACCTTCTGATCTAGCAACTCTTGTACTTGTTGTTTAACTGTGTCGTACTGGGACGGCGGAAGGCGGCGATACCGTTGCCGCACTGGAGCCTGATCAAGTAAGGGAATAGTGTGTTGGACTAAGGTGGCACATCCCAAATCCCCATCACCCTGACTGAACACACCGCTGTATTTGTTCAACAGTGCATGAACTTCCTGCTGTTCTTGGGCCGATAGAGTGGGCCATAGAAGCTGGGAGAAGTTGGGAGCAGCATCACTCCCTGTATGGATAGACTGAATGAGGACTGCTTGCTCCTGACAATCTCCCTGAGCTTCAAAGTGGACAGACTGAGTTGAGGCCGGTGGTGAGGCCACATACAATTCACCCAGCACAAGTTTGGGCCAAATCCACTGATCTTGACTGCCTATGTTAACAATTGGCACCTGAACACTGCCGTGTGTGACGGAGAGATAAGCAGTTGGTATAAGCAAGTTACCAGGAAGGTGACCATCAGTAAATGACACTGGCTCCAAGAGGGCGGAGGAAAGGGTGGGCCCTAACCCCTGATGACAAGATGCTGGAACCAACTTCATAGATCCTGCGGGCACCCTTATCGCGGGGCCTTGCTGTACTCAAACAGACCCTATTGACACTCAGACAGAGCTTGCCGCCATGCTTTTCCCGCCTGCCGAACATCGGGGGGAGCGAAAAAGTGCACTGCCATGGTCTATGAATAGTTTCTGGTAGCAGTTATGGATGATGTTCATCCCTAGAAGGCCAGGAACAGTCTCCTTGTGAGGCTGAGTGTTGGGGTCAGCTGGGGTTTTAACAACTAGAATTCCCATCTTCGGAAAAGTCCGGCCAAGAAGCTGCACATCTGTGAGGGACCGAGGCGACCACCCCACGTTTAGGGAGGTGCGCCACTGGATTAGGTGGTGTCGAGGGAAGGCAGGAGACAGCAGTTCCATACAAAAATATAATTTATTTAGTCCATAGACAAACAGGCAGATCCAGGAAGCACAATTTAGAGTCCAAACATGAAATCCGGGGATCTTCAGTAGACAAACAAACATGTACCGTGCCATTAAACTAGGCACCAGGAACCTAACCTTTTTAGGCTCCCTGTCCAAGCAAGGCGACCTTGCAACTTTGGACCTACTCTCCCCTTGCCTCACAACAAGCAAGGGTTGACTTTACATGAAAACAAACAAACATTTAACTTCTCTGGCCCTGGATCTCTGGCACTCCCATGTGTCCTCCTGTTTCTCCTGCGTCTCCAGTCTATTGTGTCTCTCTCCCGTGTGAAATAAGCCTGCCTTTAAATAGGCTAGGCAATTACCCAATTAGGTCTGGGCTAAACCATTATAGGGAATGCGGGGGTGGTGGTGGTCTGTACCATTAACCCAATCACAGTTAAAAACTCCCAGTATAAAGACATACATACACCAGACATAAACAGCAATAAAACAAAATGAGTGCAGGTGAGTGTGTTTGGCTGCAGTCCATGCAGGTGTGGCACAAGGAAGTTTTTCGTAGGGGAAAAGGAGAGGACTCCTTTTTCACACTTCCTTCCCCTTCTGCAGTCTCACCAACCAGGTGGTGAGACAGGAAATCTGCCCTATAGTTCTCCGCTCCTACCTGGAAAATAGTTCCAGGCCAGGCAATTGGCACTGCTGCTGCAGCCAGTACTGGTTTGAGGTTGACTTTGCTGTGGTGTAGGTTGACATTCCTGGATGGCTCTCTCTGGTCTCTGCCTAGTCACAGTCTACCTCTCCACCTTGCAGCATGTCCTCCTCCAGCATTGCTGTTCTCGTGGCCCTGTAATCTCCACCAGGGCTGCTCTGGCCAATGTACCGATCATCTCTTGCAGAGTTGCTTTGCTCCTTTCTCCCTCCTCCAGTATCCATGGTGACGTACCATCCCACCGCTGCCATCAAATGTGAGGGACCGAGGCGACCACCTCACGTTTAGGGAGGTGCGCCACTGGATTAGGTGGTGTCGAGGGAAGGCAGGAGACAGTTCCATACAAAAATATAATTTATTTAGTCCATAGACAAACAGGCAGATCCAGGAAGCACAATTTAGAGTCCAAACATGAAATCCGGGGATCTTCAGTAGACAAACAAACATGTACCGTGCCATTAAACTAGGCACCAGGAACCTAACCTTTCTAGGCTCCCTGTCCAAGCAAGACGACCTTGCAACTTTGGACCTACTCTCCCCTTGCCTCACAACAAGCAAGGGTTGACTTTACATGAAAACAAACAAACATTTAACTTCCCTGGCCCTGGATCTCTGGCACTCCCATGTGTCCTCCTGTTTCTCCAGTCTATTGTGTCTCTCTCCCGTGTGAAATAAGCCTGCCTTTAAATAGGCTAGGCAATTACCCAATTAGGTCTGGGCTAAACCATTATAGGGAATGCGGGGGTGGTGGTGGTCTGTACCATTAACCCAATCACAGTTAAAAACTCCCAGTATAAAGACATACACACACCTACATACACCAGACGTAAACAGCAATAAAACAAACTGAGTGCAGGTGAGTGTGTTTGGCTGCAGTCCATGCAGGTGTGGCACAAGGCAATTTTTCAAATGTTTGTCGTAGGGGAAAAGGAGAGGACTCCATTTTCACACATCTAATTCCAGGTATCCTAGGTAAGGTATCTCCAGACCATTCGCTGCCTTCAGCTTACGCCAAGAGCACGGCTGTAGTTCAAGTTGGAGATGCGGCTACAAAAAGCTTCTGAGTGATCGTGGTTACCATCGAGCCAGTATCCAGCAAGCAAGCCACACCCACACCCCCGATTTGAACCTCTACTATGGGACATTTACCAATAAGTGGTGACATATCAACAGGACAAAGACCCGAAGATGCCCCACCGACGTTTGGGCCCTAACGTCGGAGGGTACTAGTTTTCCGGCGGCTGAGCATGGGAGCTGGATACTACCTGTCCCTTGGAACTAGTATTTGGCCCCGCATGACAAAAACGTGCAATGTGACCCGGCTGATTGCAGCGTGAGCATATTGGTGTGCCATCAGCTTGGAAGCAAAACCGCATGCCACGTGACTGGGGCCTAAAACTGGAAGATGCGGCAAGCTGGGGGCAATCAAGGCGTTTCAAAATGCCTTGAAACTCCCCCTCGCTCGTTCTGAAGCTCTTTTCCTTTTCTTTGCGTCTTCTGTCAAGGGTTTTCGCTGCTTCTTCGGTGGCTCTGCCATACACACGTTTGCAACAATCTCTAGCGTTTCGTTAGCCTGCCTGCTTCGGTCGGCGGGTAGGATACACTGAACTTGCAAGCGGGATATTCTTCCTACAGGTAATAGGGGCGGGCGAGAGAGTCTTCACTCTCCCTGTAACGAGTCATTTAACCATATACCAACTTACGAAGATGAGTAATTAACACAAAAACATTGCCTGGTGTCCCTTTAACTAGGCTACTCTGTTTACATTACCTATTTCAGGCATAACAAATTTCATACTACCAAGCTGACATATCTACAATATACTCTGTTCAATCATTAAATTAGCTTCAGCTCACATAAATGTTCCAGACTATCTTCTAATTTAGCTAGGATAATTATTTTGATCAATGTCCATGATTTTTAACTCAAAAGCTAACTACCAAGGAAAACTCCTTCCTGGCTGTGGTTAAATTAATTTGCAACATGAATAATATTATGTAATTATGTAATAATATTGTTTGTTCATAGTCAATCTGTTTACCTGTTAGAATATGTCGGTTGAAGTGCTCTCTACATTGTGCGTACTGTGGCCTGTAGCAACAACTCTCTAAAGCAGGGTTTTTTTAACCAGCGGTGGTATGGCAGGTGGTCTGTGAAAATGGTCTAGGGGGGTCACCTGTGGATAATTCTGTGCTGTGAAGAAATGAAATTAGCCACACATCTCATGAATAATAACTGAATAATACAGCAACAACAAAGAAATTAATTGGGATACATAAAAAATGAATATTTTGATGTTTTGTTTACCTTGACCTTTACATAAATGCATTTTCTTGAACTCTGGTGGTTTCAAAGTTATCAGATACAGAATGGGCACCCAAAAGTTAGTGGGAAATGACACCTTAAGTGTTTTTCTACTGTGTTTGGTTCCAACGTGAGGCACTTTTGAATATTATTGGCGGCCATCTTGGATTTGACCTCTCCCGGGCCTCAGAGGTCAAATTTGACTTCCCTCCCAATCTGAAAATAAACCTCATGGTATAACCTAAATATGGTAGAAGTTTCATGTTTCTTTCAAAAAGTGCACAATTTTCATGGTTACCTGTTGTACCTCGTGCCTAAAACCTTCCTACCGTCCATCTGATCAACCAACCGATCGACCAACCGAACGTCATACCACCCGCCTTACTTACATGTATCAGAATAATTGCCTTTTTATAAGCAGCCTACATATACCTACATGAACCTACACGTATCTAACTTGTGCCCAGAATTGGTGCAACATGTACTTATTATGTTAGAACATGATGGATACATGTAGCCTAGGGTAGTGTTGAAACATGAATACATGTAGGAAAACTGTACAATGTTGAAACTTTGGCGTCAACTTTGGAGGAGTTGGACTTGTGCTTTTGTTTGAAAGTAGAGCAACACAATGCACTTAAGTCATTCCTTTCGAAGAAGGATGTATTTGCCGTTTTGCCGACCGGATACGGATATGGTCGTAGCGCTGGCCTATTGCATGCCTAGGCAGTTTGAAAGACAATTCTCTGCCCGCCCCTTGGATTAAGCAGGTGAATGATTCGATTCCAGACTATACATTTCAATGATATAGGATGGCCCGCCAGGCTATACGTAGGTATGAATTTAAACAAATGTGCATATTGTGACGTAACTGACTGGGTCCTCAACCCGTGCCTTCAGGCGCATCACTGCAAACCTTAATCTGATGCAGGTTATGTAGACCAGCCTTTCTCAAACTTCTTTGACCTGAGGCCCAGTCATGGCAGACTTTGGGGTCATAGGGCTCATCTACACGTACCCAACCCCACTCCCTCCAAATCAAATTGTCATTATCATTATCACAATCATTATTATGCCTATATTGTTATACATGCACTTTCACTTAAATGTTTTGTGACATGCACATCAGAGGACTGCTTTACTAATGTAAGATATAATTAGTTTCAATTAGTTATAATTAGTTATTGTTTTGGGATGTTTCCCTCATGCAAGCATCATACATTGGTAGGAAATGGAGGGGAAAAAATACATGTTTTTTAATTAAGTTTAATTTGAATGCCTTGAATGTAAGGATTCAGGAAACACAATACCAGCTTTTTTGGCGAGCAGATAGGCGTAAATCACTGATCTGTTGATCTTTAACAGATAGAAAGAAGGCTAGCTTTTGGCCACGTTATATTCAAATTTGACTATACAATACTCAGTGCTATACAGTGTATCATACAGTCTCTGCTCTGTTTCTATGGAAGTTCCAAAAATCAACGTTGTTCTATTAAGTGTCGTTAAACAATTAAATAGCATTCAACAGGTTGAAGCGGAGCTTTGATACCAACGTTATCGATTAGTTTCAGTTTCTCTCGCGCAGACACCTGCATTGAATGAGGGCTCATAGCCGATCACCACTTTTTTGTATGGCTCCATGTTTAATGACATCGATAGCAGAAACGTTTGTTTTCTTTTTTTGTCGGTCCGCGGTATCTTGATCAACTGCGCAGCAAATTATCAGACGAAGCACTGGCCTAATTTCACTCCACGTTGCGGACCCACATCAAAACAAAACTATTTCCTGATTGGTTGAGAAATCCTATTTTCTGATTGGTCGATAGGTTATAGGTTAGTAGTAACTGAACAGCAGCTCTCTGAACTGAATGAGCGCACAGACAGCAACGTTGTGTGACACGTTTGTAAAATATAGCCTAGGCTATAACCCTTAGAAATTTCTGTGCGGGCAAGTTAATAATTTTTCGGAGTGGGAAATGCCATGTGTGGCGTGTGAAGTCATTGAAATGCGTGTGTCTCAGACTTGAGAGGTCTGCCTCGGACTGAATAGATTTTGCTGTGCTGTAGGGTACTGTAAAAGTAGGCCTACGGCAATTAGAGTGGCTTGAGATTAACATAGCCTAAATACTGTAATGTTGACACTAATAAAGATACCTTTATTAAGTAGCCTAACAAATGAAAAGTGTTTTCAGCTGAAATGGCATGAAGGCTATATGTGGACCGCCTGGACCTTTGAGCAAAACATCAAGTGAAGCCCTCAGTGTAGTAATGCCGACTGCTCGGGGGAACCTGCTTATCCAACTGTGGGTCGCCAGTCGAACTGACAGGCTTATCATAAATTCGCATTTATTTCAATTTATAGGCTACGATTAAAGTTCCTATGGTTCACAACTACTGGCAATATGCTATCGACACTAGTTAACCACAATTTGTAGCCCTATTGGTCATGTTAAGCATTACTTGCAATGTGAAACTAAAATCTAAGACAGTAGAAAATTATGTTTAAAGACAAGTCTTTAAACATCATTTTCTACCGTCTTAGATTTTAGACAAACAGACAAAATGCACCAAAAACAAAACCTCCGGAGAGGTAAGCTACACATTTGTTGTTGCATGATAAAGCAATAAACGTGCTGGTAGGCGTTTGACATGACATTTGATGGACCCACCGGTTGGTAGGAAGGGAGGTTTTTGGCATCATTCCCGCGCAGCACAGATGGGCGGTACAAAACTATTTTGACGTGTGACCGAAGTGTCTATGAATAGCCTAACTCTAGCTTACTCCCGTGAACGATATGCAGCGTCCCACTATGCTGATCTCGCAAAATCAAAAATCAAATATATTTACCATCCTGTCAATTAAGCAGTCACAGCTTCGGTGTGTGCAGCTGCATGCCCAATAAGCTACACATTCCACACATACACGTGTGGTGTAGCCTATATCTTCAACGTTCAAGCGGCTAATATTGCAATGAGGTCAGACGTTGTCGTTTAACGTCGTATTGTCGTTTTAACTTGACCGTGCTGCTTTCTGTATCACTGAACTAACTACGTAGCCTACTATAGGCTACGCAGTAATTGTATAGCTTACTGGTAGTGCATTAAATTACACACAAAAGCTTTCATGTGACTACCTACCTTCCTCCGAAGTATTCCTGGTAAAAAGCAGGTTTTTCCGATGATAAAAGACGTCGCCTGTAAAATCATCTGTACAATGCTGCAGAATGCGCGCAAGGCAGCAATGTCAAAACACATGTTGGAAACATATCCAAAAAGTAATCCAGTGGGTCAAAAACTATAATGCCCACTTTGTAATTTTGAGAAATTAGTGGAATTGTCCATTTCGACTCGCAACCCGTGAACGTAAACTGCGCGTTAAAAAACTACTTTCACTTTCAGTGCCGGTCCACATTTTCCATGCATTTTGTCCAGCAAGGGGGTTTAGAATAAGCGGTAGGCTATCAGAGGTCCTTGGTGCGGTCAATTGCATTGCACGTCTTTGAACAATAAAGTTATGAGGGGGGAAATTAAATACTGTTGTACAACATCAATAGCCTAGAAATCTAGACGCACCCTAGCGGCGGCAAATGGCCCAGCCAGGCTACAACATCAACCGACTTTGTACACTTGGTAGCCACCACGGACCGGTAGAGATGGCCAGATTAACACAATGACTCACACACAATGCGTCTATGATCACATATCTGTGATCATAGACGCACTCATACAGGGGCGGAGTGGGGCACTAAAATCCACCGGGAAAATTCTGACGGCACCTGCGAACCAAACACACAGCAGACGAAACACCGATAGAGGGAAACGAGAGAGGCGGAGACAGCGCTACCTGGGCTGTTATTAATAGACGCTGACCATCTCCCGTATGTCGCCGCCATGTTTTCATTATATTCAGGGTCGGACTGGGAACAAAATTCGGCCCTGGCAATTTTCTCCTGGACCGACGACCCCCCCACCCCCCACAAACACACACACACACACAAGCCCACCACCGATACCAAAATCCCCCCCTGATTCCCCCCCATAAATAACAAACACACAGTATCATGCTGTGTAGCAACACTTCATAAACTGAACCCAAACATTTAGATTTGGACCTATAGGTTATTATATAATCAGTATCGTAATTTCTGTCAACTATGACGATCTCCATGCATGTTCAGTAGCCTATATTTTTCCTTTAGTCAAGCAGTGACATGTGGTTTAATCAGTGTTGGGCAAGTTACTTCAAAATCGTAATATATTATGTATTACTTATTACTGTCATTTCAAAGTAATTCATTACATTAAAATATTACTGTCTCTGAATTGTAAGGCATTACACTATTGTATTACTTTTAAGTTACTTTTACCAAAATATCTGGAAATATGGATTTGGAATTAATGCAGCTCATTGCACTTCTAATGGAGGGTGATGTGGTACAACATAATGACTGAGCTAGGCTTAAGGCTAACAACAGTAGAATGCTATAGGTGCAGTGATGGCTCATGATGCAATACAAGGAACAATCATAGCCAGAATTTTGTTAAAAGAAGACAAAAGGTCAAAGTCTGGTCAATTGTGATAGAAATGCTGTAACTTTAGGCTTAGGCCTACTCATTAAAATCAACAGAGAGCCCACTACCTGTTTCTTTAACAGAAAAATGTCAGATATCTCAACCACAATGGCATCAATAAGTAAGGTGTTGAGGTGTAGCATCCTTTACTGCATTCCACAGTGGGGAGATGTTCACCTTGTTTAATTAAATAACAATTATATTTCCTTATTAGCTGCATACTTGAGGTTGGAGATATTAAGGCACGTATTCAGTTCTGCACTGGACTTGAATTACGAATTTTGGCACAGATACACAATTATGATTTTGGCCTATTGATTATAATGTGGTTAATTGAAAGCTCTGTCAGTCATTTGGATAAGCATCAGCTAGATGACTAAATGTAAATGTAAATTCTTGAATTATTCTTAATTCTGATCACACTACATGAGCTTGCATACGGTATACGACAGGGGCCAAATTGTATTGTTTTTTACTATATAGTTTTAATAGGCTAAATGTTTGGGATAAAAAAAAAAAAAGCTTTTTTTGCAGTGCTTCCATACTTCCTTGAAAAAAGTATTTTGAGTATTTTCTAAATACAAAAATACTCAAAGTATTTTATTTTGATACATACGTAATATGGTTAGGCCTACTGTATTTTGTAGTTTATTTTGATACATTAAAATGAGGGTATTAAGTATTTTATTTAGAAATACATTCTGATGTATTTTTGCCCATCCCTGCCTGTTCCAAGCATTAGCACAACACTTTGCGATGATTAGCTTGCAGTATTTTTAAAATACAAAAATACACACCAATAAAGTATGTTGATACAAAATACAGAGCCATTTCCTTCAACCCAATAAAATACAAATGACAAAATACTATTTTGCATTTGAAACACATATTACATGTTTCATTCAGAAATACTACCCATCCCTGGGAACAGGCAGATTACATCTTTATAGTTGGCCATATGATGACATACTTAGGTTAATACTGTATTTCACCAGTTAGGGCACCAAAATGGCCAGTAGCTGCACTGTGTAGCCTATCTTGACATGTCTTTAAGTTTTGGGTTACAATATACAGGTAGTGGGCTCTGAGTGGTTGAGATATCTGACATTTTTCTGTTAAAGAAACAGGTAGTGGGCTCTCTGTTGATTTTAATGAGTAGGCCTAAGCCTAAAGTTACAGTATTTCTATCACAATTGACCAGACTTTGACCTTTTGTCTTCTTTAAACAAAATTCTGGCTATGATTGTTCCTTGTATTGCATCATGAGCCATCACTGCACCTATTGCATTCTACTGTAGCCTTAAGCCTAGCTCCGTCATTATGTTGTACCACATCACCCTCCATTAAAAGTGCAATGAGCTGCATTGAGCATAATAAACTGCATTTAGAATTCCAAATCCATATTTCTAGATATTTTGGTAAAAGTAACTTAAAAGTAATACAATAGTAGTGTAATGCCTTACAATTCAGAGACAGTAATATTATAATGTAATGAATTACTTTGAAATGACAGTAATAATATATTACGATTTTGAAGTAACTTGCCCAACACTGATTAAACCACATGTCACTGCTTGACTAAATGAAAAATATAGGCTACTGAACATGCATGGAGATCGTCATAGTTGACAGAAATTATGATTTGTGCCAACATGTTGTAGAAACACAACCACAGTTAGGCCTATTTGGTGCAAATCTTCTACATTGGTTATAGTCAGAGATTCACATTAACTTAATCACCACAAGTGTATACTAAACGTTTTTGCCCAAGTTTGTGTGCCGTCATCACATTTTGCAAAATTAGGCTACCTTTGTTACTAACCTACCAGTTGATACTTTTTACGTGCATCGACTCGCGATTGATTGTGCCTCTAATGTAACACTCGGTGGAGAGACTTCCACTTTCCAATTTCCACTTTCACTGTCATTGTGAGCTAAAAGGCTACTATATGGGAAATACTTTGAAGTTCCTTTTGAGTCCAAACATGAATAGATTTTCTTTAACCTGTGCTACACTTTTCCACCAAGTTGTGCGAAAATTGTAGGTACCCAGAGTTTTTTTCTCTGTTCACTGTCAACGTCAGTTCAACCAGGGCCCACGCACTTAGGTCTCAAAAAATTCTGAAAAAATTACCAGGTGTACCTATGTTACCCAGGAGACACACTGTAAAATTACTCTTATGTAAGATCAATACTTTCCAAGATACAGCAGGCCATGGCTTAAAAGTGGTCAGAGGATATAAGGCATATTCCATCCAACGTTCTATCCATCCATCTTCCTCAAACCATTCACTCATCCACCCATTAAACTATCTTATCAACATCCATTAAACAATCAACCTATCAACATCCATTAAACATTCTGTCTATACACATCCATTACACTATCTACAGTACATTCAACTATCTACTCTGTCTCAGCAAATGGTTGTTACACACCATAAACAAGGAAGTCTGAGGAGTCAAACTGTAGGGCAGCCATGGGCCTCGCTCCCCCTCTCGATCGGCTGCTGCTGTTACAGTCGACAGCTGGTTGCTCGTCTGTGGCGTCTCCTCCTTGACACAGGCGAAAGGGGACGAGCAGAGGGGTGGGCTGCCCTCGCTATACTGGCGGCAGTAGGGGTGAAAGCGCCGCTCCTCGCCCGGCTCGGGGCAATGCCAGTCCCGTCTGTGCTGTGCCTGCGGAAGCCCTCTGACGCAGACTTGGGTCTGTAGGTAACACCCTCACTCTGTGGAATGAACAAAGACCATGGAGTCAATGCAATATTTGGCTGTTTTGATTTTAGCTATCCAGAATCCAGCATGTAGAGGCAGAGAATTATCATGATTTTAATGAAAATGGATATTTAAAATGTGGTCTAAATTTCTGTCAAACAGACGTTCAGAAATATAGTTGACCTGGTTGACCTTATTTAACAAAGTAAACACTTCAGATATGCATCAAACCAAGTAACAGCCTACCAACAAAATTTCTCCATACAATTTCAACATCATAATAACTGACCGGCACTTAATTTTTCCATCAGTTTTTTAACACATTTTCCATAAATACAGTATAAAAAGTACATTAAAAATGTAAAAACAAAATTTCTTTCAGGTGTCCTCTCCCAACACATATTTAACATTGGAAGGATACATGAGAATTGTCAATGACCAGATACCATGACACATTATTTTTTATCCCTCAACAGAAAAACATAAATAAAACATTTTTAAAAATAATAATGATATAGGCCTTGTGAAACAAAGGGCCAGATGTACTAACACTTTTGCGCCCACTTGAGGCGTATTTGTTTCGCAACGTGCACGTAAAAACATGGCGAGATATGTACAAGCAGGCCGCACTTGGGTAAAACTGCAGACTGCCTGTCACAGGAGCTGAATATGGCAAATTGCACTTTCTCGTGTCATGTACATGCAGATCTCTTGTCATGCATATGCATATTCAGAGGAGGGTCAGGGGAAAGTGGGAGTTTCGTGTTAAAAGATGGGAGGAAAAGTGTAAAATACTCCTACTGTAGGTGCGCACATCTGTTTTGCGGTGAAATATTACCTCCTGGTAAAAGTTGACATTAAATGTGTTAATAAGAGGAACTTTCAAAGACAACAGAATCGCTATTCAGAGCACCAGTTTTGCGTCTTTGCACTTTATTAAAAGCAACCTTAACTTTAACTGAAAGTTTGATAAATACCACGTACACGTGGGTATCACAGCCTTTGCTATCTGCGGTTTGTCCATGGCGCTGATAACGCTACGTTCGCAAATGTACGTACATCTGGCCTAAAGTACTCACCCTGATTTTGGTTAACTACACACGTAATATAATACTAGGAGGCCTTGAAGAATAAAATATATATATATAATAAGAAATAATAATGTACGTCATATAAAATGCTAAAGTTCCCATGGGTAGTGATTCACTGAACTGATGACAAGATAAAACAGATTTGCCCAAGGAGGTGATGTTTAAAGTGGCTACTAATAACCATGCAGGCTAACGTGAACGTTAGGCTTAAATGGATCTTTAGTTTGTGAAGGGTAGTGTTAAGCCATCCTTACAACAGACGACTTTGACAAGATTTGGGGAAGATTCTTTCGAGTCTTTTGAGTAAAGCTTGAATGGGGGGCATTAGTTAAAAGACTCCAATCTTTCAAAAATCTTTCCCAAATCTTGTCAAAATATTCTGATGTATGGATCATTAGGCTACATGTTCTTCATCTCATAGCCCTTATTTAAGCTTACTTGTGCCAAGGCGTGTGTTTATTAAAGATGCATGTGAAGGTAGTAGTGCTTCAGTGATGGTCTTTTCATGTTCTGTGTTTTACAGCATATTAATCTTCTCTGTTCCCTGTTTGCAGGTGGTGATTTGTGAGGACTGCTGCCCTGAGAACACTGAGTGCATTCTGCCAAATCAATGTGCGCCATTTCCATACAGAGAAAAAAAGTTTCTACCTGGAGAGTTTACTCACTGTTTGTGTGGAAAAAATAAACTTTAATAAGGTTAAACAATTATTTTGTGTGTTTTCTTTGGAACATCAACAATGTTATATTTCTGAAATATACATATATTGTGACATTTCTATAAACGTGACATAGCAGAACATTACATATATTTTGCAATATATTTACCTAATATGAGTGCAAATATATGTCCATAGACATATATTTGCAATATATTGGTATCCCTACTATGCATACAAATACATAACTTAACATATATGCAACTGACATATATTTGTATATCTGGGAAAATATGTGACATAAAAACGGCCAATTTTGCTATATTTAGAAACATATTTGACATGTATGTGACATGTGTGAGGCATACAGTGACATATACATTATATATGTGATTGACATATATTGCCATATATCACATTTTTGTATGGGTTATAACAATGCTACAAATTTTTTGGCAAGTGCTACAAATCTATTCACCTTTGCAGCGCCAGTAAGCTACTTTGTGTGTGGCCCACAAACACACATTCCAATCAAGCATACACAAAAGTTTCAAGAGTGGGGGATGGAGTAGAAGACGAAGACAAATTCATTAATATGATTTATTTTCGCGGAATGGATGTACAGGACTGAGCGGTGGTCATATTTTGTACCGCTATGCGGTACATCTAGTTTAAATACAATGCGTGAACATACAGGCATCATCTTTTTTTTAAAGTTTGCTAGTAGTTCATAATTACATACAATTCCAGCATATAAAGATCTTTTCTCAGTCTGTCTACTCATTTATTGTCACTTATAAATCTACTAATAAAGCTACTTGTTGAAACCAAAAGTTGACAGACGTGGGAGGGAACTTTTCACCTTGGACCAATGATTGCACAATTCCGACTGAAAACGTTTCCGAATAGGATGCTCTTGTGTTTGTTCGCATATCAGCCCTTTCTCTTCCGTCTTGTTGTTCTCACCTACTCTGGTTGCAATTAGACAAATGAGACACATCCTCGATGACGTCGAGCTTCGGCCAATTTCCGGTGCACGAGCTCGACGACCTAGGCTGCATGAAAATAGATGTTTGAGATCCAGCCACTGTCTCGCTGCCTTCGTGACCACACCTATGTGGTGTGACCAGCTCAGATCCTCACAGCTGACTATCTCCAGTGCTAAACTCTCAATGTGTATAGTGGTGTGCACTTCTCCCTGCAGCTGTAGTCTGAGATCAGCTCCTTAGTCTTCCTGACGTTGAAAAGTAGGCTCATTATTACTGGTCAGTCATGGATGCGTCTTATTTTGAAGTCATAGAATGAGCCACCTAGATCCACAGCAGCCTCATAAACAGTACTCACAAGTAGCTAGATAAATAACTAAAAAAATTCTCATCTGATGAGTAGTCTCAACAAAACAGATATAAGTATGTATAAGTATAAGATATTGTGTCGCTTACTTTATTGTGGCATTCTACTTTCAATGTCTTTTCCTTGATTTTGCTACTTGCTTGTATAACTCATTTGCAAGTTGCCAAAACAAAAAACCCTCCAAAATGACAATGCAAATGGAAATGCTTTTTGTACATTTAGATTTGCCTCTGTACAAACCTTGATTTCACCTCCTGACCCTCAATAGTAAGAACAAAATCAGCATACACAAAACATAAAATATCAAGTGACAATAAGATGAATAAAATCAATCAAAGTCAACTACATCCATTCTTTGTTTATTTCCTTCCAACGGTGCATTGGGTACTTAATTATAAACAGTGACACTGTCAGAACTACCTGTATACAAACGGTAAGACCCATGGGTGCAATTAACCCAAAATACACACACAAACACATACTCTGGACCTCACCCTTGAGAGAAACCTGATGGAAAAGAAAGCTAGTACTTCCCCTGCACTCAGGTGGCGCCTACAGAAAGGTTGGACACTGCCTCAGTCACCACATTTTCACCCACATCCTCTTCATCCTCCTCCTCATCATCCTCTTCCTCCTCTTCATCATCGTCATAGTCTTCATCCTCTCTGTAGTAATCATCTTCCTCATCATCATCCTGGTTCCCTCCTCCATAACCTGATGCATAACCAGACGTCGCAAAATTGTAGTAGCTTTCCTCGTCTCCACCGCCCTGCCGACCGAACTTCAGCGTACGCGCTGCACAGAAAAGGGAGTGAAAGAGGAATGAACAGAGAGAGAAATTAATGGCAGATGACACAAGGGGGGCAAAAAAGGCCGGGAGGGAAGCTTACAACAGTAAATAAATATACAAAGTAAATATACAAACTGAACATCTGTAAAGCGTAATTGTAAACAGAGACCTAATTTCCCTCAAGTATGACATTTAAAGGTATGTCAACTTCAGGAATGCTGATCATTTTCTACACAGCCATCATTTAGTCTGTTCTCTACACTTCAATCACCGCTTGGTTTGGTACAGCCACCAAACAGGACAAGACCAAATTGCAACAGACAATCAGGTGCTGACCTGTACCAGTCCAGGGTAAGGAAACGGGCAGCAAACATCTCTGAAGACCCCTCACATCCTGGACACAAACTGTTTAAACTCCTTCCCTCCGGTAGGCGTTACAGGGCAGACATTGCACTATTCCTTAGGTTTCTCTCTTTCTAATTGTACATTTAGGGGCAGCCTTGACCTGGTGGCCGGGAAGTGGCAGGGAATTCACGCAGAACCGTCACAACTCTGCCATCATTATGTTAAGCCCGTCCACCGACTCTATACACAATGTGATTGTCCTGACTAGAGTTTGGTTTTTCCAGCTCGCAAGCCAACGGAGAGTTGCTAGCCTACTCTGGCTGCAAATTACATTGGCTGCCACTAGGGTGCGTCTAGATTTCTAAGCTAATCTTGGGGTGCATTACGTTGTTGAACAGCTAAGAGACTATCCTTTTGAACGCTCTCTGGTTACCACCATGATTGAAAGTGTTCTGATCAGCTGACAGGATTTCTCTCAAGTCACTCCACGCTTTGCGCACACAGGATAGGAAGTGTCTAATCTGCTAAGAGTCATCCCTCAGATTCACACCTCCGATTCTTCCTCTGGAAGTTCAGTGCATCTTACTGATGAGGAAGACTTACTTGACATGCTGAGATCCTTGGTCTCCTGTGTTTCATGTCCACACTTTGGGCAGGGAGGCGCCTTGCCTTTCTCTTGCTTGAAAACTTTGCTACGTGCGTGGTCATCACAGTAACATGCCTGCAACAAAGGATGAGCTCTTCAGTGTCAGCTCAGTGTTGTTCAGTGTGCAACAGGAAATGAACACACTACCACCAGTCACCTTTTACAACCAGGGATTGAGTTTGTCACAGGACTCACCTTGCATCGCAAACAAGAGTGCTGCCCAAGACGGTTACAGGAAATGCCTAAAATTTTTTTTAAAAAAAACATGGTTAGTTTTTACACTCAATGATCTGGTACAATAGTCATTATGTGTCAACCTGCATCACTTTGTTGGCATGTTTGCCATCTTCTGTAAAGCTAGATTTATGCTTCGGTGTTGACTCCACACAGTGGCCTCAGAGTGGCAAACTCCATAGACATATAAGGCAAACTGCATAGACATATAAATGGTATTTGTTTGGCCATTTCTTACTTCTGCAAAAGTTAGAGAAAAAGACACAGTAAACTCCAATAAACAAATTATTAGAACTGGGGCACGATGCAAATGGAAATGTTTTTTGTACATTTAGATTTGCCTCTGTACAAACCTTGATTTCACCTTCTGACCCTCAATAGTAAGAACAAAATCAGCATACACAAAACATAAAATATCAAGTGACAATAAGATGAATAAAATCAATCAAAGTCAACTACATCCATTCTTTGTTTATTTCCTTCTGAAGGTGCATTGGGTACTTAATTATAAACAGTGACACTGTCAGAACTACCAGTATACAAAGAGTAAGACCCATGGGTGTAATTAACCTAAAATACACACACAAACATACTCTGGGGCACACCTGTGGGGTGTACTACGAATCTCGATTAGTGGGTTAGCGAGGTATGTTGCGCTCAAAGCCAGGCTATGCTGTGACACGAAAGTGGATCTGTTTTAGTGTCACTATATCACCATGGTATCTTATGCTGTCAACCAAACCTGGTCAGGAGGAGGTTATGTGCTAAGTTATAGCTCAAATCGTGTAATCTACCGCACACTGACCAATCAATTGTCTTAAAAACAAAGTTCTCACGTGTAGGATTCTGTCATATATCTTACAGGTGGAGCTCCGCCTCTACTAACATTTTGGGTCTCGAATGTGCTTTAATAGTGCTGTGCGTGCAAGTATCCCACTATGGACGTGCATACCATACAACAACTGATGACAATTTATTTATTTGATGTTAAAGGTTAGACACAAAAAATGACCGCAGTGTAGATTAAGCTATCGCTCATGAATGCGGAAGTAATTGTTTTTAAATAGAGGCGGTCTTGTGCGTCTCCACGTTACACGATTGGCCAAAACCGAGAACGCGCACAGATCTGAGTTGAAAGCCTAGTTTGACAAATATATCACATAACTGCAATCGTAGTATCACTTAACGTATACCCCTGAGTCAAGGCTTTGTCAAGCCTCGATATGTCTACATAGCCTAGATATGTCTAACGTGCTTCGTAGTATAGCCCACAGCTATCAACTGGAGCTGGAGCACACCTGTGGGGTGTACTACGAATCTCGATTAGTGGGTTAGCGAGGTATGTTGCGCTCAAAGCCAGGCTATGCTGTGACACGAAAGTGGATCTGTTTTAGTGTCGCTATATCACCACGGTATCTTATGCTGTCAACCAAACCTGGTCGGGAGGAGATTATGTGCTAAATTATAGCTCAAATCGTGTAATCTACCGCACACTGACCAATCAATTGTCTTAAAAACGAAGTTCTCACGTGTAGGATTCTGTCATATATTTTATAGGTGGAGCTCCATCTCTACTAACATTTTGGATCTCGAATGTGCTTTAATAGTGCTGTGCGTGCAAATATCCACCTATGGACGTGCATACCATACAACAACTGATGACAATTGATTTATTTGATGTTATAGGTTAGACACAAAAAATGACCGCAGTGTAGATTAAGCTATCGCTCATGAATGCAGAAGTAATTGTTTTTGAATAGAGGCGGTCTTGTGCGTCTACACGTTTCACGATTGGCCAACGTCATCCCAACACCGAGAACGCGCACAGATCGGAGCTGAAAGCCTAGTTTGACAAATATATCACATAACTGCAATCATAGTATCACTTAACGTATACCCCTGAGTCAAGGCTTTGTCAAGCCTCGATATGTCTACATAGCCTAGATATGTCTAACGTGCTTCGTAGTATACCCCACTGGACTGGAGCAGACCAGCTATAAACACACAGGGCGACTTGGCCAATCACAGCCCTTGCAGTCTTTTTGGGGGTGCACGATGCAGAGGGATCTGTGGGGCTATGCTGTTGATTCTATGCAGAACCATAAATCTAACTTCTAACATACACACACACACAATAAAATGCTGTTTAGCCTAATGAAAGGCACCACCACAACACGGCGGATAACTGTACAAGGTGCGAGGAAGGGATCCGAGAGATGCAGACTCACATTTATAGGTCTCTGCCTCCAGGACCTGGCAGCTGGCCTGGTGTTCAAACTGGTCATCTTCGCACAGGAAGTTATCACAGAAGGAGCAGCGGAAGATGCGTCCCCCTGTGATGAAAGAACATTAGGTGGAAGTCAAGTAAGCCTTCAGGGCAGGATGGAACCGACCTCAGAATAACCCTGCAACTAAACAATAACATCATGCTGCTATTCCACTGCAATGAGGAAGACTTAACCCAACTCGACCCTTTTCCCTTCCCAGCCCAACAATGTTTCACTACAAGTACTCCATGGTAAATTTACAACTAGGCTCATTTACATGCAACCAATATTCTGATACTGATGACATTAAGAGTATGGGTGAACAGGCTTGGGTTCTGCATTAAAAGCACTGTGTGCAAGTATGGGTGAACAGGCATGGGTTCTGCATTAAAAGCACTGTGTGCAAGTATGGGTGAACAGGCATGGGTTCTGCATTAAAAGCACTGTGTGCAAGTATGGGTGAACAGGCTTGGGTTCTGCATTAAAAGCACTGTGTGCAAGTATGGGTGAACAGGCTTGGGTTCTGCATTATAAGCACTGAGTGCAGTGAGCTTTACAGCTCTGCCAACATTATGTTCTTCTTTTTGGAAGATTCTTTACAGGTACCACACTAACTACCCAAGGGTAATGAGATGGTCAAGAACAAAAATGGCAGCGTTTCGGCCGCATAGCCTTCATCATAGCTGTGGCCCACTGGTTAGCACTCTGGACTTATAACCGGAGGGTTGCCGGTTCGAGCCCCAACCAGTGGGCCGCGGCTGAAGTGCCCTTAAGCAAGGCACCTAACCCCTCACTGCTCCCCGAGCGCCGCCGTTGAAGCAGGCAGCTCACTGTGCCGGGATTAGTGTGTGCTTCACCTCACTGTGTGTTCACTGTGTGCTGTTTGTGTTTCACTAATTCACCGATTGGGTTAAATGCAGAGACCAAATTTCCCTCACGGGATCAAAACAGTATATATACTATATACTGATCAGTTCATTTGTTCTGGACTTGGCTGAATAAAACGGTGAAATAGAGATGAGTCCAGTTTTATGAAGACTGTGTGTGCTACCTCATTACCCCTGGGTAGTTAGTGTGGAATCTACGCATTTTTGGCTTAGTACCAGACTAGGAAAGCGTATCCTTTCAAACAAATCGATTCTCTGCCGGTAATTGCTTACCATGCTCCCATACGCTGCGGTCACACTCAATGCAGTCAGCATCAGAGAGAGGGCACGTGCAGGCATGAGTGCTCAGACACTTCCTCCCGTGGCACACCCAGGCCTCACAAAAATCACACACTGCCCCCTAGTGTCAGAAAACATCAAATCAAACACAGACACACACAGATAAAAAGGCCTCACCAACTATGGCCCAACATTTCAAAACAAAAAACAAAACTTATAATTTCAACAATCTCATAAATTCCATCATGATGCCACAATACACACAAGCATCCTGACCTGTCAACCTCTCAAAAATCATTCCGAGTTCTTTTGTCTCAACAACTAGTAAGAATAACTCTTGGGCCTGTGTGAAATCATGACTTAACATTTCTGTAGTTGTTGAGGGCTAATTCATGATGATATACCAATCCAGTTCCTCTACCACACAAGAGCTGGAGGCCCTCTGAAGTTACAAAAGACTTAAACTGGCAGCTTTCATGGACAGAGTAATATTTAATTCATAGAATACGACCACAAAATAGCAGTTCTTACCACCATGCCCATCCCCGTGCTGTGGATGCCAGGGTGTTTGATGACACAGTCCGAGGACTTCATGCATTTTGTTTTGCCTTTGTACAGAGTGTTCAAAGGGAAAAGCACAATTCAGAAAGGTAGTGTCTGTCAACAGGATTCATCTTTTGAAGTGTCTAATTAGCAAGGTCACATACACTCCTATTGTCAAAAAAACAGAACTGTTTCCTCCCTTATGCAATGTCAGAACATCAGTCCAACCTTCAACATCTTGCTTGCGTATTATAGCAGTTGTCTAAAAAGAGCATTATCAACATGCTCAACAGCTAAATCAGTGGTTCCCAAAGTGTGGTGTGGCCTCCAGGGAAGACGCATGTTGAAGGTGAAAAAACAACCAAATGTCATTACTGGTCAATTTAAGTATGACAGTGCTCTAACAGTATAGTAGCCTGAATTAACCTACTTGGTGAGGAGTTTATAGCCTACCTACCAATAACCTATATGTTAGAAAATAGCTAACCTAATATCAATATAACAGACATACACCTAACACAAACCAATCCAAAGGGACCTGCCATGAAAAGTTTGGGAACCAATTCATATTAGTAGATAGCTGTTTACTAGGGGTGTAATGGTACACAAAAAAAAATCACGATTTGATACATACCTCAGTGTTTAAGTCACGTTCGGGTAATTTTCATTAGAGTAAGCCCGTAAGTACTGCTAGCCTAACATTCACTAACAATATCGCTGATGCTCAACTCAAGCAGGAATAGTATTTTGAAAAGGTGTCAAATGTTTTTTGCCGTTAATTAGCTAAACTGACATATGGTCCGTCACTTAATATGTTTGTGTAGAACTCGAATTTGAAACATGGTCTGCACGCAAAAAAGTTTAAGACTGCATTTGGTACATTCAGTAGAAATCTGTATTGAACTCAACATCCTGTAAACGGTTTCATGCAAATGTGTGTACCTTTACCCCCTAGTGTATATCTTCCTGTTGAGAGGAAATATTAGGAAGTAGGGGTAGCAGTATTCTCTTCTGGAAGGGTCACTTGGCCTTTGATCACTCCCACTCCAGCAGAGTGAACTTATCTCACTTTTGAAGTTACACTTGCAGCTGTGGAGGGCAATTATCTAGTGAAAAAGGACGGTCTTAATATTTTCCTATTAAAATCATCTACTGCAGCACAGACGGCTCTTCCTTTTCAGCCATCTGCTGGACAAGCTGATAAAGTAGGTGGGCTCTACATGGGATACAGCTCTAGAGCCCCCGGAATTGGTTGTCAATAGAAGGATGTTGTACAAACTGGATGTAATGGACACCACTTCACACCACCTACAATAGTGCTACACATTGGATAACATCTGGATAACATTTATGGATAACAGAAAATAGAACGCATACATTTTTGCACTACAAAACAGAGTTTGTTCCAAAAGAATCTGTCCAAGCAGAATTCTAGCAGAACACTCACCACACTGAGCACACATGGGCAGCTTCTGGACCGAGGCACAAAAGTAGCAGAAAGCTCTATTTTTCTGTTTCCTGAGAAGACATCACAATAGAGACAGGAAAGACACCAAAACAAGAGGAAACGTTTGTAAAAGGCTTCATCTGGACATTAATGGAGAATGTATATGAATATGTCAGTGGAAAGAGATGCTGATCATGCACAAACTACATACTGTATGAGGGTAAACTCACCTTTGGCATTTGTCACAATCCTGCAAAGTTACAAGGCACATAATGAGAGTAGGTAGGTAGGTAGGTAGATACTTTATTGATCCCCGAGGGGAAATTCAAGGTCTCAGTAGCATACAGACATCACACACACACCATGCAGAAAAAGTAGCAGAAAAAGTAATAAAAGTAAAAAACACAACTAAGCAATAAGGACAGTAGAAGATAAAGAATATACTAAAATACAAATTATACTAAATAACACTAAATCTAATCAAGTCTAAAACAGTATCTACATAGTGTGCTTAGGGGTGATTAAGCATGAGGCGCTTGCAATGAAGCAAAATCGTAAAGCTACATAACAGAGTTGTAAGCTTAAAGGAAAGGGCTGTTAGGTCTTTAGAATCAGAGGGATTCCTTCTGTTGCTGGTATATCAATTTTAATTTTAGAGACGTTTAGATCAAAACTATGCTCCAATAAGAGAGTAGATGACTGGGGGGACTTGTCCTGTCTATGGTCTTTACTCACACACAACCTTTAGATGAAGAACATGAACCTCAAAAAAGTGGACTTTTGTTAACACTTGCTAACAGTAAATGGTGTCTCAAATAAAGGGCCTATTGAAAAGTACTTTTCACTTAGTTCACGTTAATTTCACTAGCAGGTGCCCCAGTAAATTATTTTAGGTTTTTAACTAGCTTCTGTTGCCTATTTGGCAGCAAATTATTATTATCATCACTAGATTGGACTCTTCCCTGGTAGATGGTTCTAGTGACACCCACATGATGTGGCGAAAGATGTTATTCACCTCCACCCATTGGTTCATTGGTTTGATCTTCTGTATCCAGCTATATGTTCACAACAAATAGCAGCAAGAGAAGGCAACTGTGTAACTACCATGGTTGTATTGCACGGATGCTTCGCTACATCAACGTGATCTCTGTTGGCCCGACTCTGTTTCTCTCGTTCCTTGCGACTCTCAGCCTTCTTACGGGCACCGGTCTTCTTTTTCGGCATCTTTCCTTGGTAAAAGAGGCTTGACAAGCGACGTTAGCTCAGTAGATGTGACCTGACGCAGAAAATGTGTTGGAACATTTACATTACAGTTGTTGACTTTAACCAGTTCAGACTTAAGTTGTAAAAGAAAACATCGTATCTTAAAAGTCAAAAGTTGTTCTGTTTTTTGCTGGCTTGAACCAGAGAATGTCTAATAGGAGACGGGCTCTGCTTGAACTGCATATTGAACTTAATATTAACGTTACATACTCTGAATCAAGTCACTGCTAAAAACTCCTTGTTGACACGTAGCCTATGTGAGCACGATGCATGACAGACAGGATAAACAGTAGCAGTCTATTTAATGGCCATAAAAGTACTAGGCCTACTATAAACTCCACTGATTATAGTGTTCTTGGTATTGACTTAATTACTATCTCTGGCGGAAAGGCACATACCTGTAAATATCGAAAGCTTCTCACCCTCGGACCATCCAACCAAACTGCTAACTGGAAGTTAGCAACTTGCATACATCCTGGATCTCATTCCGGGTAGAAACACGAGCACTTTGCATCTGTTCCGCTGTTCTCCCCCTCCATTCATTCAGACTGTAAAAATATTCAGACTAGATAGATAGATAGATAGATACTTTATTGATCCCCAGGGGAAATTCAAGACTAGAAACAGTCCTGCTCCATTTACTGATTTATAAACAAGCAATAGTGCTTTAAAGTCAATTCTGTGACTTACTGGAAGCCAGTGCAAGGACTTAAGAATTGGAGTAATGTGGTCAGTTTTTGTTAGAATCCTAGCTGCTGCATTTTGTATCACCTGAAGCTGTTTAATAGTCTTTTTAGGAAGGCCTGTGAACAGTCCATTGCAGTAATCAACCCTGCTGGAGATAAATGCATGAATGAGATTTTCTAAGTCATGTTTTGACATCAGCCCTCTGAGTTTGGCAATATTTTTGAGGTGGTAAAAAGCTGATTTAATTATCGCTTATAGGCTACAATACAAGTAAATAGGCTATAACAGACTCACCACTAGGCAGGCTACAGCTGAGTGCAAAATCTAATCATCACTGTGTCTTTACATTCATTTTGAAATGTTCTTGGAAGATCCTGCTCAAAAGCAAATTGCACACAGGGCCTTCTGATAATATTGCAACATTGAACGTATATGTGATCGCTCGAAATGTTCTTTAAAATACAGAACTAATTCTAACACATTTACAAAGTGACTAGGCAGAGGCACCAAATGTGTTGGAAAGTTTAAGAGCGAACAGGACACTCGGCATGGCTTTTAGTATTTTGTGCTGCTCTGACAGTCCACTTTTATTGACTGTTAGTCTACTGTTTTTGAGTTTGGAGATGTACTGTTTTACAGCAACAGCCTATGAATGCCGACTCCACAACCTTTGCACTTCCCAGCCAGTTGGTGTAATAGATTGCCCACTATGAATCAGTGACAATAACTCAAAGACAAACAATCCAATTGGATGACTATAGGTAGAATTTTAGGTAGAATTTTAACCTTTTAAGTTATTTAACATCACTACCACACTTATGGTTTCATCACAGTTGAATCATTTTGTATACACCTGAAACTGGTGTGTGCACAACCTCTATCAATGTAAATACACAAAAAAGTAAAAATAAAAACTCAGGTTGTCACATTAATACCATGTCCTTGTTTGAGGTATCTTGTCAAGTTACCAGCACTGAAATATTTCACAGGTCAGAGAACATAGACAAATTTAAAGTCTAGAAAAGAGAAAGGAAAATAGCAAACTCAAGTGTTGCGATCTAAGCTTGTGAACTCAAGTCCTTGTGCTGTCCTTGTGTGAGCAAAGAAGTGTGTGTAACCTTAGTAGTGTCTCCTCAGTTGATGCCTTTAAGCACAACTAACTTCTCAAACAGTGTTGCATTCAAATGACGCCTATTGGGCCTGTAAATCAGTCCAGCAAGGAAAATAAATGCTCTTCTGGAGCAGAGGGGCTTGACCATGTGAGGGTGCCACAGACAGAGACAGAGATGTTGTGCTTTATAGATAGATGTAATCACAGTGTTTCACAGAAAGTATTTTACAGTATTTTGAAAATACAAAAATACACAACACTGAAGTATTTTGATACAAAATACGAAGGCATTTTCATCATCTCAATAAAATACAAATTACAAAATAGTATTTTCCCTGAGTATAGTATGTTGTGTGTGTGTGTGTGTGTGTGTGTGTGTGGAGAGAGAAAAAGAAAAGCCTTATCACTTGGTGGAAAACAACTGTTCTGGAGTATGGTGGTCCGAGCTTTCGATATCGCTTGCCAGAGGGTAGCAGCTGAAACAGCCTAGGATGGCTGGGGTCCATATAGATTCTTTTGGCCTTTCTGATGCATCTCCTGTTGTATAGCCTACTAGTCCTGATGGAGGGCAGATCACATCCACAGATGCCTTGCTGTAGGCCAATGCACTTTGTAGTGCTTAGTGCTGTTTGATTGCAGCTTCCAAACCATGCATTTATGCCTCCAGTCAGGATGCTCTCTAGTGCCTCTGTAAAAGCCCTTCAGGATCTTGGATCGCATATCAAATTCCTTAGTCGTCTGAGATGGAAAAGACGCTGTTGGGCTTTTTTTACAATCTGGTCAGTGTGACCATCCCAGGTAGGTCTTCTGTGAACCAAGGAACTTGGTTCACAGAAGAAGTTATAGGCTCGGAAGTTATAGGCTCTACCTTTATACCAAAAAATGATAAAGTTTGGGTACACAGATGATGTATCTGATAGCTCAAAGAAGAAATGAATAGCAGTCTGCAAGGTCCTATAGTGCACAAATTAGCGACATAACCACCACGATTTTCATCCATCAGAAGATAGTCGTGATAGAAACCTCAAGTTTCTGGTTTGTGAAAACGTCAAATTTGAGATATTAAGAGTAGGCTGTGAATCGATTATGCTTTTTAGCTAACATGATATTAGATTGAAATATGTGAAATATTTTGTTGTCTATGTGATTTGCAAAAACATTGGCAATTTAAGACAATGTAACTGTAAGCCGCTCTCTTTATTTCCCTAAAAAACGTCCCTGTCCCTTGGCTAGTAGGCCTAACAGTCAGTGGGCTAAGTTAATAAACTGCCAGCAATCAGCAAAGAAAAGTGTTAGCTTATTTCACATGTTAGGCTTGCTTATGTATAATATTATAGGGTCCCAAAACCTCTTCCCCTTTTTTGCAGCGGTTGCGCCATTGAGCTTGCCAAAGTTGGGCAGTAGCCTAGTCTCTGACTGATTGATTAGTTAATTTTTTCAACGTTATTTGGGCTGATAGGCAGGGTCCCTGCTGATGACGTGTAACTTGAATACATTTTCATGATTTGATGTAGGCTAGCCTAATGTTTGAGGCATAATTTATAATAGGTATAGCCTGGGTTTCCCCATTACGTGCGCAATTTTATTCTCGCTGCTAGGCAGTCTGGATTCCATGGACCCGATTTTCACCTCAACAAAGGAACCAATCACAGAACAGAGGGGGGACAGCAAGACAATGACGACACACCGAAGCGGTTATGAGCTACGTACAGACACATTTGATAGACATTCGTAGCGGCCAATAAACGGCTCTGGGCATTCGTAAACCACGTCTGATAGATACGAGAAAATTAATGTGTAGTTCCCAGACCCCATCTCAATGAGATGAGGTCTGGTGTTAGCCAGGCTAAATAGGTATTGAAATACATTTATTTGTATTCATATACATTTCATCTTATTTAGATGTATGTAACTTGAATGCAATGCCTTTTGAGTAGGCTGAGTAGCAAAAAACTTTTTTTTTTTTTGCCTACAAATAAAACTCCAGCAGTCAACTAGCCTAGATGTAGCAGTAAATGAAAACGTGGGCAAGTCATCATGAATTTGTATGCCTTGTGACTTGCTTGACCCGAGCCTATGTCTCGACTTGGCAAAAAATTACTTGGACTTGCTCGAGACTTCAGACTTGAGACTTTTGACTTGCACATGTCCACTGTTATGTACTGTGGTAATTCCTCTTAATTTTTGATGGTGTTTGAGTAGCCTACATTTTACCTGTTTAAGTAAGCTATTCATGTCGGCCACGTCGTGGGCTGTTATTTCATGTCAGTTTTTTTAGGTTATTTTTTTTAGCTCAGTGTAAATATATTTAAGCTAAGCAATATGATACGAAACAGACTTTTTCCATTCATGTATTTTGCTTTGATTTTTTAATTTCTTTTTTTTATTGGTAATTCAAGTACAATAAACATGGGTCAAAACAATCCATGAGGAATCCATCTATGTACAGGATCAGGCGTAATTTAAAAGGAGGAAGCAAAGCCAAAAAATAATAATAATAATAATCAAAACAGAAAAGAAAACATATAACTAGGGCTTAGTCATTAAATCATATTCTGTAACACTGTTCAAAAGTTGTACTGCTTTCTTAGACTTCATAGCTTTAAAGGCTTTTGTATAATAAAGGAAATCATAGTAAAACCCACTAAAAGTGGGCTTAACCTTTGAGTATTTACATTTATGTATAAAAAATTTACAGAGAATAACAATCACATTGACTAAGAGATCATCTTTATCATTCACAGTAAAGAGTCCATATATAATGTCCTTTAAGTCAAAGTTATCTAACATAAAACATTTAGGACTGAGCCAGTTATGAAGGTCAAGCCACAAGGTTTTAACATAAACACATTCGACAAAGAGATGCTCAGCGGTTCTTCCAGCCAATTACAAAATGCACAATTATCAGTTTCAATCCCAAAGCGCCTTTTGATTAATTCGTTGGAGGGGTATATTCCATTCAAAGTTTTGAAATGTAGCTCTTTGGCCTTAGGCATTATGGGATATCTCATGTATTTAGTTCGCAAAAACTATATACGATTCTTTGGAAATACTTTTAAAATGGAATTTCTATATGTTAATAAGGGGTAGCCTAAGACAGGTTGATAAATAGGTTTCTAAGACATTTGTTGGAGAATCTAAAACTCTTAAACATTCTATTTAATAAACTATCTGAAAACAGGGCTTTAAGTGTAAAATACTGAACTTGTCCTTTAAAGGCACAACCTTCAACAACGAGCTGTGGTAGGGAAGGACAAATATTGGGATCTGAAATTATTCCTCTTATTAGGCCTAAAATGGAGTCAGGTATGGCATCAAATACAGAATGATATGTATCAATGTTGCAGGTTAACTCATACTTCAAACAAAAGCTTGGATATGTTAAAAGACATGCATTAGAATCAATTAAATGCAGGACCAGATGCCCTTCTCTAGCCAGCTATTTTTTTTTTTAATATTTCATGGGGGATATGATACCAGAAGTTGTTTAAGAATGATTTCAACCACTTGATTTTTAATGTTCCGTTTATGGAGTCAATATCAATGGCCTCTAACCCTCCAGTAGGCCTATTTTGCTTTGACATCAGTACAGTAGGCCCGCTGTGGTCTTTCATCACTCCGAGCCAGCAGATGGCAGTAGCCGTTCTTCAATCCGTTATGGTTTAAGCTGCTGTGAGGTTGCCACTACAGGCAAAACTACCCTAGAAAACAGTCTGCGTGGGGCTGCACTCCTATAGGGATCACGGATAGAAGTATTTGGCAACTTCTTTGGAGTCTTCACAACATTGCAGGCCACAGACAGCTGCATCGATGGTGGAGCGATTCAGCGATCAACTGTAATAACATCGTCTCTTATGATGACCAGATATTGTGGATCGTCCGTAAATTAAAGCAGTAACTAGTGTCACTTGAGTTTAGTCACTGCTCCATCTTATTGCGGAAGATAAAGTCGGATATAGACGTGTGTTTCTGGGGATAAAGCCGCCAGATAGCAAGAAGCAGCTCCTAGCTGTTAGCGAGCTAGCTCCGTGGAGGGGGAACATTCTCTAACCTCCGTATCAACATGGCAATGTCCCTGATACAAGCCTGTCGCAGTCTCGCTCTTTCAACATGGCTGCTCTCTTTTTGTTTTGTGCATTTGCTGTGTCTAGACTTCACTGTGGCGGAGAAAGAGGAATGGTATACTGCCTTTGTGAACATCACCTATCTGGATCCCGTGACTTTTGAGATCAAAACAGAGAAAACAGAGTGCGGGCGCTATGGCGAACACTCACTCAAGAAAGAAGCCAAAGGGGTAGTGGTCATGCCCTCCGTCCTGCAAGATAGACAGGCTTGCGACCCCAACACTAAATTCCCTATTCCAAACCCCAACAGTGCGTGGATTGCACTCATAGCCCGTGGCAACTGCACGTACAAAGACAAGATTAGACATGCGGCAAGCCACAATGCATCCGCTGTAGTAATATTTAACGTGGGTTCGAGTAATGCCAACGAAACCATAACAATGCCTCATCAAGGTAAGTGTCGGACAATTCTCCTCTGCGTCTTTAAATGATAATGTGACAATTGCCCTCACAAACAGCATAAACGTCCACAGAAGCCTAAAACAGTGGCTGTGCTATCTCTTTGTTAGCAAGATCAAGGTGATTGGTAAACATGGGCTGAGGTACAAGTTCAGGAAATCATTAACCATTCAGCCATCTGTGATTTGTGTACCGCTGATCTGTAAAGCGCCGGCATTGTATGTATTTACTCTAGGGTCGTTATGTCGCTAGTGAGCGTTGGTCAACAGTGACAACACATTTTGTTTCACTCGACATCATAAAGGTAGACGTGATACGTTTTGCATATTATGTAGGCTTAACGCTGACCCGGAGTGCAGTGGCCAAATATTGTAAACAACATTGTGAACTGAAGCAGGAACCTTGATCTTGAATGTCTACGTTTTTGCACCAGTGTTTATCATAATTTCATCCATCTTCCTACTCCCCTCGGCTGCTCAGAAACTAGTCTAATGTAATGGAAAAAAGAAGGAGTTTCTCCTCCAGTCAACATTAAACTGACACTGTCCTGCTACATTTTTACTCCTGTTGAATTCCTTATTTGGACCGCGAAAACTGGAATCTCTTAAAGCTGTGGCCATTCTTCCATTAGTGTTTTGTGGTGTTTGGGATAGTTCCAGGTCAGGCCTTGTGCACACCTCAAGACTTGACATGCGAGAAAAAGAAAGACATTTGAAGAGGCAGGTGTTGCTCTTGTATTGAAATATTAATCAAACTAGTAACCCAAACACATTTAAGCTAATTCAGAGGGAAAAAGATGATAACCTGACAAAAGTCCATAGTCAGAAATGGTGTTTATAATAAATGTAAGTGCAAGTGAATCAGATAATGTGCAAGAGTTCCTCAGATGTAGTGGTAAATGCCATGGATAGCTTCTAAATCCCCCTTTTATTTTACTGTTGTGTAACAACATAGTGATGAACGTCAGTGTTTACTTCTCAAAAGCAGTTAGTGATGCATGTTGTTTTTACAACAAAACAAGATACATTGTAGTCTCAGGACATCCAGCACCTTTTCTGTTTAGGCTACTGAATGGGAATGTTGTGGATTTTATTGCATCTCTTCACCACCCAATAAATGCGCACTCTTAAAGTTAATCTTATTCCAGATCAAAGACAGAGTTGCCTTGTGTGTGTGTGTGTGTGTGTGTGTGTGTGTGTGTGTGAGTGAAAGAGAGAGAGAGAGAGAGAGAGAGAACTAGTTGGCCTGTAAGCCAGCCTGTGCCGGCACTACCCTCCTCAGAGAACTCATACTGGAAAGTGTCTGTGTTTAATGCTCTGATTGCTATCAAAAATGAACACAGGTAGGGAGGAGTGATGTTGATCGAGATGCAGTGCCTTGTTGGGTGTTGGTGGTGATGGCGCATGGCGGAGATATCACCATAGCAACCCAGCTTCCCTGAGTCTGCCGGCCCGATGGCAACTCATTAGTGTGGCGGGTGTGGATGTCTGGGACACAGTCGGTGGTGTGTAGCTGTCTCGGCCACTCCGCCACAGCGCCACCGTGACTAATGCGTGTTTAGTGGCATGCAGGATCACTGAAGACCCAAGAATGATCTTCCAGTTCTGATGTAATCCGAGGTGGGCCTCAGCCTCTACAGAATCTGAACACACTGCAGGGAGAGTAGCCTTATACGCTATTTCCTTCTCCTTGAGTGATCAGTTATTTTTCTCATTTTTCTATTCATTTCAGGGTTCTGTAGAACCATCAGTCCCAACCCTGCCCAAGACATAACACTGGAATTGATTTATGAAGTTAAAGTTGCACTGAGCTGCTTGTAGGACAACAAACATTGCCTTTCTATGGCAATTCCATGAAACTAAATGTAATAACACCCCTCTTACACCGCTGTCATGGACATTTAGAACAGTTTCTGATTGTGTGGCAGACATTAGGCTAATACATTTTGTAAATCAGGATGCCTTAGTACAGGACAGGTTTTGTCTCTAACAACAACAATTCATCAATGCACCAAGGACGTATCCCATCCCAGCCACAGGTGCTTAGCTTCAGTAGCCTAATTCAGCAGAGACAGGTATCCATTGGTCTGGCTGGCTGGCTAAATAACTGTTCAGGATAACAGTGACCAATTTAACTGTAAATTATGGTAGCCATATATTGTTATGATGCCAAGGTAAGGTAATAACTTCTATTGACTTTGTGTAACTCATTGCCTGTCTTTAATCTGACACATATCTAGAGAGTAAAGACCCAACCAGCTGTATTTATTTTTTGGCAACAACCAATAACCATTGTGCTAGAGTTACTAGGTTACGTGATAAATATGCATGAGACATGCACCTGTTTGTGACATTTGGGGATGAAGGCTTTTAGACAGATACATAGGACGCTACAGCTTTAGATTGGACTGAATAGCCAGCAGATTATCTACAAGTAACTTCACCACAAGATTTGAACATTGACAGAACACAACAACCATTTACTTGATATTTTTGTCCATCAGAACTTCTTATCAGAAAAGAAGAAACCTCTGTTGTGTTTGTTTATCTATGTAGTTACTTGTTTGTAGGTGCCTAGTTAGCGTTGGCACAATGGGCTGGTTTATGCTCAGGGTGGCAGCTGGGGGTCTTGGTGTGGTATTAAGATGCCAGGCTGCGTAGGAGGGACCTCTCCCAGTCTGGCTTCATCGCCTGAAAGAAGAGAAAGGGTGCTTCATTACCTTCAATTAGCAATTAATCCTGACCGAGTTGTGATAATGCATGCCTACTCACCACTCTCAAGTGAGGAACTGCTGGTATTCCTATTCTCTTTCTTGCTTGTCTGTCATAAGCATATGCTTTTCATATCCCTGACCTTCGCTTTGTCTCTCTCATGGTAGTCAGTCTGTTTTGCTCTTGAATGCCTGTCCTATTTCATGTCCCATGCTTCTGCCTTTCTCTGAACCTCCCTTTTAATCCTCATGTATCCTCTAACAGGAAAAAAATCCCCACACCCACTCTTCTTTGCCTGTGTCCATATTTAAAAGCAACCTTTAGAGAGTGTGTCTCAGTAAGTTTGGCCAGGGAGGTCTGGAGATTGGACCCTGACTAGTGATCCAGTGCTCCTCCACCCCTCTGCATTCCCTCACTCCACTCCTGCTGTTGGGCCTGCCAGCTGCAGCCTGCTATGGCTGAACACGAGAATGCTGTATGGCAGTGGAAACAACTGCACAATGTGTGTGTGCGTGCGTGCGTGCATGTGTGCGTGTCAGGGGGCTGGTTATGAGGAGGTGAAGACGTGCAGGCCTGACGCTTACTTCACTCCTTTTGTCAGACCGCAAGTGTGTCATGTGAGACTGACATACACATGCGCAGACCTCTGTCCACTCATACACACAAGCACTGTTTCCCCTCACATACAACCACTTTCCTGCTGCACTCATAAGGAAACATTCAATCTGTCACTTATCATGCACCCCAATGCTAAGCAAACACTCACACTCACACTCACACTCACACTCACACACTCACACACACACACACACACACACACACCCCCACCCCGTCTGTGACCCCCACCGTCCCCATCCAGGCTAGCCCATGAGAGTGCCTGACCAGTGGTTACAGCAGATGAGGAAGCTGGCTGCTATTTCTGGGGGGCCCTGGCTCTCTGCCAGTCACGACTCAGACTCAGCCACCTAATAGAAGCTGACAGACTGTGTGTGTGTGTGTGTGTGTGTGTGTGTGTGTGTGTGTGTGTGTGTGTGTGTGTGTGTGTGTGTGTGTGTGTGTGTGTGTGTGTGTGTGTGTGTGTGTGTGTGTGTGTGTGTGTGTGTGTGTTCAGAGATGGGGTGATAGGAGTGGAAGATTAGTGTCTAGGATGTGGTGATGGATCGGAGGGAGTACAGAGGGGAGATGTGAGTGTGACGTGGCAGTCATCATACTTGCTGCAGATGCATTGCTGTGTGTGTGTGTGTGCGTGTGTAAGTGTGAAGTGTGTTGTTCCCCCTCATGCCAAGCAGACCTTACCCAGGATACACCTGTGACAAAAAGGAAAAACACAGGAGCCCTTGTGTTGGTGCTGCACAGGGCCCTTTGTATGCCCCACTCCCACAGCTATCCCATCAGACCTTGCTTCTATGATCTGGTAACCAAAGATTCTAGAGCGGAGCTCTGTTCTAGAATCTTTGCTGGTAACTATGTAGGAGCTTTATACCCGTGCTGAGAGACAGACCTGGATCTGCAGTCAGCTACTGGTCTCTCAGTCCCTCTCCCTGAATTCCATAGCTGATCCATGACCTGATCTAGAATCAGATACTTGAGTCCAAGACGTGCTTTGTTGTGTCTTTGCAGGGCCAAATGGACAAGGCTGGTGAGATTTAGTGGTCCCATTAACAATAGAGTGGTTGGAGTCAGGTTGAAAGCAAATGCTGCTCATGTCTGGCGTATTCCAGGGTGAGTCAGAGGCCTGAATTTGTGGACACTACAAGAGCGTCCCCAGGGAAAATTGAGCTGACCTCTCGCCCTCTGAGCTAGAGGATCAGGAGTGGAACAAAACAAGGCCAGGGGAACTGCAGCTGTCTGCAGCAGACCTCCTGGGGGAATTAGTGGCGTTTTGTCTGCAGGCTTTTCCCCCAAACACCCACCAACTCAAACTTAATGTTAACAAATACATTATAAAGATCTACAGGCAGACTGGCACACACTCAAACAGCCTCACTAAAACACATACATACATACACACACACACACACACACACACTCTATGTGTTTGAATGTGGCAGTGTGCAGCCCCGCACGCACACCCTCCATTGATGAGGCAGTGAGCATTTTTATTTTGTATTTAGTGCTAATCACAGAGGCTCTACATAATCCAGTACCCTGCGGCAGACCTCCCCCTCAGCTAAAGAGAGAAATCCCCAGCTCAGCACTAAACACAGCCACCAGAGGATCACTGGCACAAACACACACACACACCTCACCAACAGCACGTGCGTGCACACCCCCACATCTCTCCACCAGCATGCACACACAGAAACTCACCCATTGTATAAAACACAACCCCTTTGTGTGTGTGACAACCCTGCCACGTGTAGGTTTGGGGCTAAGGCTCAAGTCATCATGGTGGGAGGGGGGGGGGGGGGTAGTTGACCCAGTTTGCACAAGCTATATTCTACTTTGGAGGAGCTACTTTCGTACTTTGAGCCCTGTTTTGCATCATTGTGAAGCAGCAGATTTTGGTGGAGTGCTGTGCAAATTCCTGCCGATGTGAATGTCGGGATACATTCTCTTGAGCTTAGTCATGGAAAACAGGGAGTATGGGGGCCAGCGCTGCCTCGGTTTTTATGGCTTCTGTGAGACCATCACGACAGTCATATGAGAGAGACTGAGGGGGCGGTGAGCAGTGTATACATGCCTCCACACATTCCCTTGTGACCTTTACACTCTTAAGAAACATCCACGGCCCTCCCTTGTCTTATACACCCCGTGTGTGTGTGTGTGTGTGTTTGTATCACCCTGTACTGCTTTGACGTTTTCACACACATGCAGAGTTGCAGACACACACACACGCACGCACACAATGCAGACCCCCAGTTACTAGTCCTAGTTTCATGGATTGAGTCTGTCTCATTGTTTAAACCTTGGATGTGGGATCTCCATAATGATTCCAAATCCAGGTAGACGCTTCACACAATAG
>NC_055957.1:20231049-20281326 GCF_018492685.1 Alosa sapidissima
ATAACTATCGATATTGATGTCCCTCAGTTATTTGGCTCTAGTATATAACTATCGATATTGATGTCCCTCAGTTATTTGGCTCTTGTATATCACTATCGATATTGATGTCCCTCTGTCCCTATGTTTAGTTAGATTTAGTTAGAATGTTTGGTGTTAAAATATTTACAGTAATATACATCCATGTGTCTCCGTTTATCCCCCATAGGCACTGGTGAAATTGTGGCCATCATGATTCCGGAACCCAAGGGCCGCGAGATCATTTCGCTGCTGGAGCGGAACATCACAGTCAACATGCACATCACCATAGGAACGCGGAACCTCCAGAAGTACGTGAGCCGCACCTCGGTGGTGTTCGTCTCCATCTCTTTCATCGTGCTCATGATCATCTCCCTCGCCTGGCTGGTCTTCTACTACATCCAGAGGTTCCGCTACGCCAACGCCCGCGACCGCAATCAGGTAATCTCACGCCACCCACCCCAGACCTGTGTGTACTCACCCTCCCTGATTCAGTTGTAGCAACAGATGCTTCCTCCATCAACCATCACACCTGTACCCAAGAAACCACGCCCCTCAGAGCCCAACCACTTCCGTCCAGTCACACTCACCCCAATAGTCATGAAATGCATGGAGAAAATCATACTGCACCTCATCCTACCTACTGTCGGCACACAACTGGACCCATACCAATTTGCATACCGGCCGAAAAGGGGACGCAGTGGCATGCCTTCTCCACTCCCTCCTTCACCACCTCCAGACTCCTCATAACTTCGCCTCAGTTCTGTTTGTTGACTTCAGCTCCGCATTCAATACAATCCAGCGCCATCAACTCATCAAGAAACTACAGCACCTGAATGTCATCCCTCTCCTCATCCACTGGATAAACAACTTTCTTAGCAACAGGCCACAGACAGTGAAAATAACGTATAAATAATTTGGGGGGCAGCCGTGGCCTACTGGTGGGGGGGCAGCCGTGGCCTACTGGTTAGCGCTTCGGACTTGTAACTGGAGGGTTGCCGGTTTGAACCCCGACCAGTAGGCATGGCTGAAGTGCCCTTGAGCAAGGCACCTAACCCCTCACTGCTCCCCGAGAGCCGCTGTTGTTGCAGGCAGCTCACTGCGCCGGGATTAGTGTGTGCTTCACCTCACTGTGTGTTCACTGTGTGCCGAGTGTGTTTCACTAATTCACGGATTGGGATAAATGCAGAGACCAAATTTTCCTCACAGGATCGAAAGAGTATATAGACTTATCAGTGTTTCCCACATAATTGAATTCTATTTGTGGTGGTAGGTTTGCAGAATTAACCTGAATGCAACAGTTTTTAACAAATTAGTGCAGTGTGGTTATGATTCTAACCAGACTTAAGCACACTTTAGTACAACCAGGAAAATCATTGTGTGGTGGTCAATGTTGATATTGTGGTGGGCCGCCACAAATAAGTCAATGTATAGGGACATATACCTTAAAATAGGGACAACAACATCATCAACCATCATCATCAACACTGGAACCCCCCAAGCCAAGGTTGCGTACTCAGTCCCTTCGTGTACACACTTTACACACAAATGACCTCCAGAGTTTACTACCCAACACCACTTACTACAAATATGCAGATGACAGCCATATGGACAACCGGCACATCCGGGAACTTTGTATGTGTTGGACGTACACGCCCCCTTTTAGGGGAAATATTACCATTTCGATTGAATGGAAGCCTATGGAGCTGCATCAAAGTTAATAAGGGCTTGTACTTACTAAATCTTTGAACAAACGTGAATAAAAGGCACAAAATAAGGTTGGTGTGAGAGTCATCTGTGTGTTCATGGGATTAAGGTGACCATTACATTCCAATTTTTTGCTTTTTCCAGTTTACTAACAGGAGTACATGAACGAGTAGTCACAGTCAAGCTGCCCGTGGCTGACTGTACTAAGTTCGGCAAGCTTAACTTTATATTTCATAACGTCAACTAAACATAAGTCAACCCTTAATTCTGTCACTTGAAATACAAACGTATTTCCTACAACTAGGTGACATAATTGGCTATGTTATACTGAAGTTCCACAGTTAGCTAGCTAACGTTTTACATTAATATTGATATTGTTAGCTACGGGCTAAATTGGTCCTCATCATTTGGGGTATTAGAAACGAATTAGGTTGGTAATGTACGTTCGACATGAGTCAGTTACATATACATATTTCTTCATAATCGTTGTGAGTAAAAGGATTGAATGTCCTGTGAATTGATAACTAGAAGTAATGTGTGACTACTAGCTGTTTTTCCCATTGGAATCAATGATATAATGCTTACGTGTCTTCCCCTAAAAAGGGGCGTGAACCTGTTCAAACGCATTCTATGACGTTGCGCCGGTTGTAAGAATAGTAGGATTACTTACAGACAACAGTTCCATCACAACTTAACACCAGTCCATCACAGATTTTGCACTGTGGTGCTCTGATAACGACCTCCAACTCAACATGACAAAAGAACTGGTCATTCATGCATCAAAATCACCCCCTGGACTCACTCACATCACCATCCATGGCCTAACTAAGATCACTGTATGTTGCCCCCCATCTCCTTCTGCTACTCTACAAAAGCATCATCCAACCCCTTCTACTCTACTCTCCCCCTGTTTCTTCACCATACTAAATGTCACCAGCAAGAACAAACTCATTAAAATCTCACACTTAGCATCCAAGATAATACAGCTTCCCACCACCAGCATCACTGATGCAAATGACACAGCCACCACACGCCTTGCCCGCACCAAGCAGCCCTGACCATCCCCTGAACCGGTTCTTCACCATACTTCCATCTGGCCGCAGATACAGAGGCCTGGACTGTCCACTTGCTTGCATTCTGTTAAGGAGGAAACTGTGTGGGGGGGGGTTATGGTGTGTGTTATGTTATGGTGTTATTGGTGATATGCTATATGTATGAGGTTGTGTATATCCTGCATGGAATGTAATGTGTGTGAAAAAGAATATCCTTATAGGACAATAAAGACTCTATACTTTACTATTCCTTTGCCATTCTAATCTTCCTGAATGAGATTTATCCCAGCCTCTGTGCTCAGAGGGGAAAAGGTCGACTCTCGCAGAGCGTGAACACGCCAGCAGTGCTCTGAGCAGGGGGGGGGGACTTGGATTCTCGTTCATTGGCCAGATGTGCGGCGTTTCTGGCCCAGTTGATGAGTGGCGCTCCATGGTGGTTTATGAGGCTCTTGTTGCTTGTGATTCTCACTGAAGGCTGCTTCCTCCACAGAGGCGCCTGGGAGATGCTGCCAAGAAAGCCATTAGCAAGCTGCAAGTGAGGACCATCAGGAAGGGAGACAAGGTACAGGCCCGCCTGACACGCACATCTCCACACTGCACAGATGTTACTTAACCTTTCTCTATTGTCGTTCTTGAGGTTCAGACAGAGGTTTGTTTTGAGAACCGATCCTCTAGTATGTGTAAATAGTAGTCATACACTAGATGTATGCCAAAGTGCATATTAAAAGCCAGAGTGGTATCTGAAGCACTCCCAAACCATTTATACCTTGTGATTTTCACCCAAGACCATACAAATACAAATACAAATACAAATACATATATCTCAGCTCCCCTTGTTGTGTGTTTGTTCTGTTAAAATAAGTACATTGATCTGTGATTGACCTCAAGGCTGTTTAAACTGGGCCCTTGCCAAAGACACTTCTCTCCCCCAGCTATATATTTCAGCCTACATATTTAATATATGTACAATATAGTGTCTGTATTATTAATTAAAGAGGAGGTTAAGCTGTCCCTGACCATAACAGGTTGATCTAGTGTCTCTGTGGTGGCTGATAAGGAGCTGTGCTCTGCCTGAGGGGTCAATCTGGCTCATCAGACACGCTCACTGCATTTTTACTGCCCCTGTGTTCCTTAATGTTCCACTGATTTTCCAGGAAAGCCATTGCTAAAAGGGTACAGTGCCTCATTTGCCTTTTGTTGGTGGATTGTTCTTGCAGGAAACAGAGTCAGACTTTGATAACTGTGCAGTGTGCATTGAAGGCTACAAGCCCAATGATGTGGTCCGGATACTACCTTGCAGGTAGGGTTCTCTTCAGACAAAGAATGCTTGTCAGTTCTTTATCTAGCTCTCAGTAAGCTAATCTGGACCTAAGGTAAAAGTGTTGCTCTATATGTGACTTTGAGTTGAGTTTGGCGTCTCTCCATCCTCAGGCATGTCTTCCATAAGTACTGCGTGGACCCCTGGCTGCAGGACCATAGGACGTGTCCCATGTGCAAGATGAACATCCTCAAAGCATTAGGGATCCCGGTGAGCCTTGAGCAGGCCCTCAGCAGGCCACATGCTTATCCACTGTTCCTGGGAATTCTCTTACCACTACTCCCAGTCACCCTCTCCTCATCGCTCTCTCCAATGGTGCATCCTCCCACCCGCAGGCATCTACATTCTCCTTTTACTAAGGATCCACCCCCACCACACCCTACCTACACACAACCAGGATACCTCTATTTATGTCAAGCCCACTGTCATTCACAAAGGATGATTTTGCTGTCTTACAAATAATGATTTTACTGTTTTTTTTTTTTTTTTTTTTTTTTTTAACAATAGAGTATCCTCTTTTAAAGATGTTCTCTACTCCTCTGTAGCCAAACGCTGACTGCTCAGACGACATTCCTCCGGACTACGAGGTGTCTGTGGGAGGGCCACCCACCAACCAGGTGACCGGAGCTAGCGAGGTGACTGTGAGCGAGAGCTCGGTGGTGCTGGACCCCGCTGTGCGTTCCATCGGCCTGCCACAGGTCTACCACGAGGTCGACCCCCTCGCCCTGATCGGAGAAAGCCGCCATATTGCCAGCAGTAAGTAATGCACACACACAGACACACACACACACACACACACACACATTCACAGACTGAAAGACAAAGGTCTGTAAGTCATGACCATTTTGAGTTGACCCAAATGTCACCTCTTGATTATGCTGTTCCACTGAACTTCATTTCAAATACAGTGGAAATACTTGCAATTCCTATTTCACCCACCTCATATTCATAGTTGTGGCAGTGATGGTCCTTTGATGGTTATCTTTTAGCCTGGCTTCCACTGGAGTACACTGGCCATTAACTAGACAGCTAGATCTGTTACGCTAAAGTTACGCTAACCTCCCTAGCCATTCAAATGGCCTATTGGTTTCTCAAACTGTTGATTTCCCAAACTCATTGCACTCTCATTTTTCTGCCTTAGTTCCCTTGACTTCTGATTGATGCAATGAAATGACAATGAAATGGGGTGAAAAGCATAATTTCCTCATATACCTTTGCTCCCTGACCTGCTGTCTGTGAGGACTTTGCAGTTATCCTCCTACAGCTCTATATAGGTGGAGCTCAGACTGCAACATTTTAGTCCATCGCTGCTGTTGCCTTCATCATGTAAACTGGGTCAGCAGTCACCTGCTCTGTGTTACATTACCCAAACCACATGAGTCCGGGCACCCTAGGGCCATTGGACTAAACAAAAAATATTTCCGTTGCCATCACCACTTTTTTAGGTCATGCAAGTGATTCTGAATCCAACTCTGAGTTGCTTCAGTTAACACCACCGAGTGCACTGCTACTGTTGCTATGTGATTGGCGATACTTTCCACAACTTTTCAGAGCCCAGCCACTCTTCCTGCCCTTGCTAAGTAGAAAAGGTTCTAGAAGAACTAGCTTGGCTAATTTTCCAGAAATCCTTAATAGAGCTAGCTAATAGGGCTGTGAGCAGGCTTGGAATTTCACCATTCTGGGGGCAAGGCCACTTGGCCTTCAGTTGGGCATATTTGGTGGGGGGCACAAAGGCCAAATGTCAGGGCACCAAGGCCAAAGTTAACTATACAGTAGTAGGCTATAAAAATGATCAAAGTTGTATTTAGCCTATTCACTGCAGTAGACCTGCATCACTGTATGAAACATTACAAAAACATGAAACATGACATAACATAGAACTGTAAATCATCTGATCATCTAATATTTACAGATTTCTAGGCTATATATAACATTTATTTTATATTTGGCCTGTTATGAAATCATGTACTGAACAATTTAAGCACAGCTCAGCTTTAAGAAACTCAAATAGCCTAGATGCATGCTTAGCATTTTGTGATCATTAAGGCTACTTTCACAAACTCTTAGTCAACTGTCCTTTGATTTACCAATATCTAGACGATATTTGTAACATTTATTTTGTATTTGGCCCGTTATGAAATCATGTGGAACAATTTAAACACATTTGTAAAACTTAAAGCCCAAATTTGGAGACATCCATGTATGTCGAACTTTACTGCAAATTCAAAACGGGATTACTCTGGAACGGCTAACTGTACAGGGGACTGCTTTACACCTTTGTGTTCGGTAAAGTCTCCTGTTTATTCTGATATCTGGTTTGTCACGTGTTAAAAGAAGGGTTCGTAAAGTATTCCACCGAGATGAATGGGTAGGGAGATCATGGGACGCAACCTTCAGTGTAGAATGTATGATTAAATTGAATTATATTATTTACTTTTCTCGCGAACCGTTCAACACAGCAATTATCGGCTAACATAGTTTAAAAGCTGAGAAAAAGCTCTTTCATGTGATACTTGTGATGTCTGTGTGATGAATAGGCTACTTCGCGAGTAGTTCAACTAAGAATGGGTGAATTTGGACGCACTTTCTTTCTTGCGCTGTCACTTTCTCCACTGCGTAAAATACTAAATTAATTTTATTAATTTATTTAGCACAGGCTAAATAAAAATCGCTATTAGTAGGACGCAAAGCAGAATATTGAAAGAAGGGGGCACCAAGGCCACCGTGGCCTGTAAACCTCTGATTTTCAAAGGGGCCTCACGGCCAACGCAAGGGGCTACGACCATGGCCATCGTGGCCGCCGTGAAATTCCTACCCTGGCTGTGAGATATGAAGAAAATCTCATCAATATCTCATATCACGATATGACAATAACAATACATCTCACAATATTACACATTTTCTGTAAATTCAATGAAAAAATAGTTAACATAACTTAAAGTCTATTTTTGCTATAGAAATATAGTATGAAATTTATACACTTAACAAACAAGGCCTAAATTGCAATGTAAATGTAAGCCCTTTTCACCAACCTCGATGGCAATTAAACTAATTCATTTTATTAATTAAATGCAGATTTTTACTCCCAATTTATGAATGGTGGACCTATTTTTAGCACTGTACATATGCAAAACGGTATCATCATTATCACAACATAGCGATATAGCTGAAATTCATATAATGGGGAAGAAAGATAGACAATGCGATTATAGTACAGCCCTACTAGCTAATAGAATTAGCTATCCTGACTAGTTGAGCACTTCCTCGAATATGCTAGACCTGTGAATCTGCCCACAGTCTTGGCTAAGATAGCCAACTAGTGACCTGTTCAAAGTATGATTTACCATGCTAGCCCATGCTTAGGGGTGTGTGAACGAACGTGTGTGTGTGTTCAACGTGCCTATGTGCAGTGCTCTGGGACTATTTGCTCTGGCAGCCCTACAGCCACTTCCTGCTGGTGGCTGTTGAAATTCCAGTCTGAACTGGAGCCGCCATGCAGGGCTGGGAGGGAGGCAAAGGGGTTGTGAAAAAAAAAGCTTTAAAAAAAAAAGACCTGTGCCAGGGAACAAGTAAATGCTGCCTTTGTGAGGGGCTTGCTCTCCGCTGCACGCAGTGAAAACACCCTGTGCTGCCTGAATCCACTAATGAGCTCAGCTTCAGGGCTGCAGGCACAGGGAGTGTGCCTGGGCACAATAATGCCCATTCTGTTTCCCCTGCAAAGCCAGTGGAAGGACCCCTGCATTCTCACTCTCTATTTCTCTTTCAGTTTCTCCTCTACCCCCTTGCGGTTTCTCTCCATTCCTCAAGAGCTGTGGTCCTTTGCTGCTGGATACACAGGAACAACATTCCTGAAGGGGTGGTGGGGGGGGGGGGGGGCGGTGGCAAGCCAACTGCAAAGAGTTGAAGTGTTTGTGTGTGTGAGTTTGGCTAGTTGGGGGGGGGGGGATATTGCTGACTGTATGTGTGCGCCTCTGCTGATAAATCCTGCTCTGGCCTTTCTCAGGCCTCCCTTTTCCCTTGCGCCCCTCATCCAGCTGTCTGTTTACCCCAGTGGGGATGAGCAGGAGAGTTGGCCAGGGGGTGCAGTCCGTGTCCTCGTGGCCATGTGTTGAGCCGTCCCGCTGGTCAAGAGAGGTCAAGAGTACTGTGGGCTGTTGGATAGCCTGCTTGGATTTGGATTTGGATTTAGTCTAACCTAAGATGGCCTCTGAGTGAGGCTGGCAGTGAAGGTCTGAGATTGTGAGTGTGAGCGTGTGTGTCCAGTGGTGTGAGTGTTTTCGTGTTTGAGAGAAAACTGTGTAATGTGTGTAAATAAGAAGGAGATGCTGAGGTGTGTGTGAGGGCAGAAAGGAAAGGGAGTGGGTGGAAAAGATGTAGAGAGGGAAAGTGAGGCTGAGTGGAAAGAGGGTGGAAAGGTAGAGATAATGCTGGCTAGCTAATGGAACCACTCAGGCAGCAGGAGAATAAGACGTGCTGGCATGGCTACTGCTGTATCTGACCCCGCCATCAAATTCAGACCTACAGCAGTTACACCACCTGAACTGTTACTGTGGACACACACGCACACACACGCACGCACACGCACACACACACACACGCACACACACACACACACACACACACGCACGCACACACACACACACACACACACACACACACACACAGGCCTGCCTGTTGGGCATTGAGTCATGATTGAGTTAAAGTGAATTGCCACCACTTTCTCCCCTCATCTTGTTCCATTACCTTATGAGCGTCTCAAGTGCCGCAGAAGACGTGGGTGGGTGGGGGCGAAGAGGAGAGAGAGCTGGAGTGAGGCAGCTGGGATCGTTTAGGACTTGGATGGATCCCCACTGGTTTGGTAATGCTCATCAGAACGGCATCTGAGACGACGACTTGTTCTCTCCCACTAAGCTGTGCGTTTATGTAACCTGAGGCAGAGGCTCCACTGCAACAAAAGTGTGGTGGGTTTGTATGACATACAGGTCAAAACATCTGCATAGATGAGCTCTCTAATGTCCACCATGAGCTAACTTGATATGTCGGTAAAATGTCTCTTTTGGATTTTGTCTGAGATAACAGTATAGTATGATTTCTGCCTTTGTTTTCTATTGCAATGTGGCAATCAAACAAACTTCAGGGTCATGATCATTCATTTTACTAATTGTACCAGGCATTTCATAAAGTAAATGTCAATGCGTTGATTGACCCTTGCCAGGTGCTGATTGGAGAGCCATTTCGGAGAGGCAAGGAACTTGATTTCTAAAACGAGCCGCCAGTTTGGTTTAAATAAGCTCTGCCCGAGTCAGCCCCAACAAGTGGGCTAAAAATAGCGCTTTGTGCTCAGCCATCATTATCTGCAAGAGGAAATCTCGACACTCCGCTGTTCAGAGCACTGTCCACGAGGAAAGTGTTCCCATGCTGTGCACGGGTTTCATAAGGGCTCTCAGGAAGAGCAGTGTCTGGCCAAGTGGTCAAGAAAAAACATGTTGTGTAAAGAACTTTAGTGAGTTAGTGATGAGATGTTAGCGCAAACTAGACACGCTGATGGGGGATAATATCACTGTTGGTCTCGTCTCCCCCAACACATACGTCTCCACAAAAACAAACACACACACACACACACACACACACAAACACACTCTCAAGGGTTTGTTGCAGACCTCACCCACTTCATCTACTTTCGTTATCTGCCATATTTAACACTGCAGACCATTTCTTTGCTCTATGTGCACTTGCATCTCCTCTCTACTTCTTAAAATCCTTTAGTGAGCAGGATTTTTACACAGTTAATACGGTTCTTCGCTGCGGAAGCTTGAAAATCCCTTGCATTGATCAAGGAAGGGAAGGTTAGGACCGTATCTGCACTCTTTTCTTTTGTGCTGAGAAAAATGTGTGTTCTTCCACACAGCGTGGTTTCCCCAAACTTCAGCTTCCTTCAGCATGCGTCATTTTCACTGGTCTCTGGCAGCTGGGCACCATCTTCCACTGCAGTGCACATCTGGACCTTGTGTTATGCTATTCCTTTCATTTTTAATGTTGTGCAGAAACCAGTTCACCTTAGCAGGTGCTCATTTCTTGCGATTTCACCTAAGGTGTGTGTTGATTCAGTTTCTAATGCATTGTGATGTTTTTTTTAATCTTTTTTCCTGTTATTGTTAAGAAACCCAAACCAGCTCCACGCTGTTTAGAGTTAGACATGGTTTAAGTGTTTCAGCCATAACAGCCTTGAATGGTGTTTACTCTGACCTCCATTTATTTGATATCTAGGCCAGAGCTGTAGAGCCAGAGACTGTCCTCTCTTGCCCCCATTGTGTGTCTAGCCTCAGCCTTGGCTATTAATGAAACTGTTCATACTGACCTCCATTTGATGTCTAGGTCTTAGACCTTCATGATTTCTCTTTTGTGGGTCTGCAGTATTTGAGTCCTCCTGGAACTACTGTCGGTGTCACACCTCAGGATGGTCAGGGAATTCTTCCATGACCTTTATTCGGTACCCTAAACAGACATGAACAGGAGCTGACACTTTCACTTTGAGCTTTAGTTTTAGATAAAACTGCTGTCCGTTACCCATTTTGTTTCTGATCAGGCTGTGTCCTGTGTGTGTCTCTCCTGTTGCAGGTGAACACCAGAACCCGTTGAGTAGCGATTCGGACACCTCGCTCATCCTGGCTGTGGAGGTTGGCCTGTCCGATGTGGAGCTGTCGGCCGAGCAGGAGCACGAAGAGGTCAAGTCATGAACCATGACCCGCATCGCCCCCGGTGTTGCCACGGAGACACAGGACCAGGACGAGGGAAGAACCAAGACCAGGATCTGGAACCAGAGAGCCTTCTTAATTGAAAGGGGAAGAATATAGAGTAACATTGGAACAGAAAACCGTTTTGAACAGTGTCCTTCATGTTTTGTCCCCGTGGCTTCATCGGCTACAGGAAAAAGTTTCTGAAAAATAGAGATACTGTGCTTGTCATCTTTATAACTCAATGGCCACAATCACACCTTGATTATCCTCCTCCCTTGCTTTCTACACTTCTGTCAATAGGCAGAGGAAGCATTTAGCCAATCACTGTCATGTTATTTGAACTTTTTTTTTTCGTTGTGTTTCCCACGAAACATCCATCTCCCCTTACTCTGTGGAAATGTTGACTGTTTGATTTCCTTATTCGAGATCACTGCCAATGTATATTCCTGATTCAAACACAAGTCTTTCTATACATATATATATATCTATAGATATCAGTGCACACATGCAGCTAACAGCGTTTGCTTCAAAGTGTCAAAAAGCAGTCTGTGTGTGTGATCCAACCAGCGGCCGTAAAACACATTGAACCTTGACAAGAGAGGTCTTGCTATTCTTTCAACGCGCCTTGTTTCGTGGACTATGCACAGCCTCCCACTTTATCATGCATCCTTTGCCGCTTGTGTCCCAAAAGACGACGTCTCTCTGCCACCGGCTGTATTTTTGTTGTTGTTTATAAGCTTTGTTTCTTCTCAAGTACAGCTCCCTGACCTGTCTTGTAGTAAGCTTCCTCGCTCTCAGTGGGAAGACCTAAACTTGATGTGATTGCGAATTGAATCCTTCACAATTAATCCCAAGTGACAATCACTTTTCCAAGGATCACATCAACAGAGGACCCCACATCCCCACCCCCCACTTCTACACCTCCACCTTCTGAGGAGATGGCCTCCCCGTGAGGGAGTGTGGTGAGGCTAAAGGGGAAACCGTCTGGCGTCCTCCCTCCGCTATGTGATGAAAATACCCAAACTCTTTAGCGCAGTCAGAGGTTGGTCTTCCTGTACCTCCCCTCTATTTGTGCCAAGTTAACTCTAAAGAACTACACATATAAATTAGGGTTAAGATTACATGGAATTCTCCTAGTTTCTTTGTTTATTTGTTTTTATTGTATCACAGTGACAGTCTGGATTGGTTTGATGTATTGGGGTCATTGAGTTCTGGAAGTCCAAAGAATGTGATAGGGGTGAAGTACTATTTCAAAAATGTCAACAAACTTAGTTGCATCTAAGTTCCCCTAGCCAATATTTCATTTAAAAAAAGACTTTAGGTCAGAACAGTCAAGGGGGAAACCCCCACAGTGCACAGACTGATTCTCCGATAATACCAGGCGCCTGGAATGACTAGTCTCCTTGTTGCTAAAACCTACAGAATGGTGAAAGTCTGCTGGATGACTTTTATTTTAATACGTATGGAAGAAAAGTTTATTTTTCTATGAAAAAATCAACAAAAACGAAAATCAAGGAAAGTTTACAGTGGAGGAGAAACTGGGCTTACGTAGATAGTAGCGTCATTGCTAAGCTACGTCAGAATCGGTTTGACATGGACCAGAACTTTAATTCATTAGTCTTTTGCATCACTTTTTCCTCCTGAAATATTGCCACAGAAAGGCACCTGCCATTGTACACCACCCCCCTGCCCCAAAAAAAGAAAACACAACAAGGTCTTCTTTTTTCTGCAAAAGAATATTTCAAGTGCTGTTTCAGTAGTATTTGTCAAATGCCTTTCACCTCAACATTTCATTCGCATCGAACTGAACGGTGATCTTTTTCTAGTAATGTCCACTCTCTTTGTGTGTAAAAGGACAAAAAAGAAGCACACATACCCAGAAGCCTCTTTTCTGCATCCTCTCCCTCTCTCTTTCTTCACGTCTCTCTGAAAGAGGGTGTTGGAATGTACAGGAGAATGTTGAATCTATGAACCAAAGCTGATGATGCGTTTGACTTCTACAACACTTTTTCCCTCCTCACAGTCTCTCTGCTCACCTTTTTCTGGCCGATCTGTAAAGATTTCTTGAAATCATGACGTGGATTCTTTTGTGTGTGTGTGTGTGTGTGTGTGTGTGTGTGTGTGTGTGTGTGTGTTTTTTTTTGTTTTTTTTTTAATATGTTCCCTTATTGGTTTTTCACTCAGAAGTGCTCAAAAGGATGGACTCGCTCTCCATCTTTCCCCACGTTGCATGAGAGGTGATGGGATGACTTGGCGGTGCAGCGTATAGTGCAGGCATGTCATGCATGTTCAGTCAGCAGTGAGGGCAGTGATGGCATTACCCTGACTCTCCTTTTAAGAGCGAGGGGTCGGACTAAAGAATGACCCAATGGGGAAGAGGGTTCCGTGTGCAACGCCACAGGGCCAGGGGATGTGCCGGATGCCCTCACTCCAGCAGCATCCACAAACCAGCCAGGGGAGAGGATCACCAGCCAAAAGACTAAACGAGAGAGACACAAAGCAGGGTGATGTGCAGCATCTTTTGACAAAGAGGGACCATGACGCTAGGCCCTTCAGCATACCCCACAAGGGCCCTCTGAGCAGCCAAGTTGAAATCAACATTGTGATAAAGATGTGTTTAGCAACCCATACTTGTTTCTTTTAAATTGGTTTAATGTAAGGGCACACTCGGATGTTTTTTCTTCTCCAAAAAGTGTGTTTTCAATGAAGTCCAGGTATGAGTGGCTATAGTCTCTGAATCCTGGATTTCAAGTTGGTTGCACAAGGCAGTGACCTTGCAGTGCCCCACACTGGTTAATGTGTCCCATTTGTACGTTTGTATGCAGTATTGATTCAGGTGTGCACAAGATATTTGACATGTCATTGGTTTTTAAGCTCAAGAGTTTGCTCAAATACTGTGACAGACTGGCTGACCAGACCGATCTTAATGGTATTTTAACAGTGGAAGCACACTTTTCGACATGGAAGTCATTCTTTCTTTTCTTTTTTGCTTTCAAACTTCTCTGAGTTGAGGTGTGCGTGCGTGTGTCCATTCATGTGTGTACGTGCTCTTGCTCATCATGCAGATGTGTGTTGCGTTGTGTTCCAGAGGTGATGCATGTGCTCCTGCAGTATTGCCTGTCTCCTGGGCCATCTGTTTACCGACACAGCACAGACCCCACCCCCCCTGTGCACACTCGCTGTTGACCTACAGCCATTGATTTTCCTTTTGATCCACCCCTCGTGTTAGTTCAAGGCCCTCCTGGTGTTTACGAGAAGCAATGCAAAGTGCTTTTTCGTGCAGCGTTTTAAGTGATTGAGCCCTTTACTGTGCTTCATTATTTTCCTGGACTGAGTAGTTGCGATGAGGAATGCTGTTTGAGGCTGAGGCCAGCGTGTTCTGAAGAATCATAGGAACGGGAGAGAGAGCAATAGAGATGGATGGATGGATGGATGGATGGAGGGGGTGGCTCATTGTGGGAACAAAATGCATTGACTTTCCCTCGAAGGCATGTCCACTCATTTCAAAATGCTATTTGAAAAGCATTAGCCAGATTTCCACTACTTTATTTGTATCTTTTGAGACTTTGCATCGAATCTTCTAATGGCACTTACTCATGTCCTTTTTCTGAATCCCTTTCCTTCCAAATCAACCAAAAGAAAGACAAACACTAAGTGAAATGTGGGAAAACACTGAGTGACTCCCAGAAAGGAAACACTTCTGTAGAATGGGGTCTGGTATCATGAGGATAAACACATTTTATAAATGTTTCATAACGCTATCATCTCATACTCATTCAGCACTTATACATTCTTGTGTAGTTTAATGCCTCCTCATCACAGTGGGGCCCGAGTGTTCTTAATGGCTTACACAGTGCTTGTGACATCTTCGTAGGCTTGTTACATTGCTATAAAATCTCCAGCCAGGAGTGATGTTGACAGGCATTCTTTCTCTTAAGGCCCTCCACACAAAGTGCTACATACAGTATGTTAACTAGCTTGTTCCAGTCCTTTTGAACAGGCTCCCTCATTCACAGCCAGGTGGGCACACCTACCCAGCACTTTACCTCTTTACAGGGAAAAAAAAAATAAAATGTGAAAGTGAAGAGTGGAATCCCTTCTATACTGGGCAGACGGCCCATGACCTCTGGGAGATGGCCTGTGGGTAATCCCTACAGCAGATGAACTGATTCGAGGGTCTTTCTGGCTTCCTCCTCGTCCTTCCTTTTGGAACTTTTTTTTTTTTCTTTCTTTCTTTCTCTCTCTTTCTTTCTTTTGTCTTAAACGATCATGGGCTGGGGTGGGTTGTTAAATGAGAAAAGTTGTATACATTATCCAGAGGTCTTACAGTATTGCTATTTTGTTATATAGAGGACAATGTAAATATGTTCAGTGTTGATATACTGTTCTAGTACAATGTTGCACGTGTATGAGTCCATGATTGTGAGGTACAATAAATTTTATTGCAAGTTTTTCCAAACCGCAGTCAGCCTGAATGATTTGTATTTCTATTGTCACCGTATTATTTCCACCACTGGCTGCATCTGTTGTTCCTTTGAGAAAGGCAGCCAATAGAGTGCTCAGATTAGTCTGAGAATATCCCCGACTCTGACAAATCTATCAAGTCCTCTGTGACAGTACTATTCATCTTGCCCTCAGATTGTACTATTCAGCCTGGCTATAGACTGTTTGTCAGTCAAATGCATGGCACAGCCTTGAGTTTCCAGTGTGTCACCAAAGAATGAGCTCATAACTCATAGAAGGAGTTAAAGCCGGCGCCCCCAAATAGACCCCCCACGTCCTTGGGGGTCTATTTGGTTCTTCTGAGTTCTGTGCCTTTTCCCACAGTAACACAGCTCACAGAGCATCTGGCTGCCATAAAATGGGTTTGTTTGCAGGGGCCACTGCCCTGGTTTCCGAGCAACCGCCAGGCCAACAGTGATGCATTTCCTGTTAGCCGCAGCTGAATGTGGTGTTCCTGCAGGTCGTTTAAACTTCCAGGAGCAGTCGGGCCCAAACACGGCCTGAGAGCATGTTCTAGTGGCTGCATCTCATCAGCAATATAGCATGACTCAGCATTTACACATACACACAGACAGTGTTCTCTCGAATCAGAGTCAAAATCTCAGAATACCAGGAATTAATATGTAAATGTACAGGCTTTTTACAGAATATGAGACCGATAAAGAATAGCTAAGGTTGAGATTCAAAGTGAGCATAAAGCAGGGTCTCATATGAATGCCCTGGCTAGGTTCTTCAGCTTGGACACCAGCTGACCGTGGCACTGAGTCTGATTAGTTCCAGAGTCGACTGCTTTCAGGCTGCAGTGAGCAGAGGGACGATCATCTGTCGTCAGGGATCGGAGGGCTCTTGTTTGGCTCAGAGAGGGTGAGTGCATTATGTGTGACTGACCATATCATGAGCTTGGGTCACTGGCTCCAGAGACTTCTCCTCAACTGTCCACCCCCCCCCCCCCACCCACCCTCAATCCCCTTTCTGGAAGGGAGGGGGAGTTGTCTCTGCCAAAGCATGCTTGACCCACTTGTGTTGGGCTGCACCAAAAACTGAGTTTGCTCTTTCCTCTCTGCGAGCTTCACTGAGCTCCCCCCTCACATGAACACACTTCTGTGCTTGTAAGGTTTGTCTAGACACCACCTGGGTAGAGCACACACTGAGGTTCACACTGACAAGCACTGGTTCAAACACATAGGCCTAAGAGGAAGGTAACAATTACAACACCATGTTTGGTACCATACTGCATAGTGACTTTGCACTAAATTATAAGTCGATTGATTGATTTCTAAAATCTGTAACTCAAACAGCAAAATCTACACCAAGTCAGCGAAATTAAACACTTTTTACAAACCATCAGACACACAGTTCCCATTCTAATGCAATGACCATACCTTAAATGCAAACCATATGTCAAACCATAGGTGTGTTTACTATTTGATTTTTTTTTTTTGATGGGTTTTGACTGGAGTGATTGATTTTTCAGGAGACTTGTGGTATTTTGCATTTTGTGAGCAGTTTTGTACTGTATGCAACAGTAAATACTTAGATGTTTGCTTATATCTTGAGTAAAACATAAAATTAGAGAAAACATAAACATAAATTAGTAGAAAACAGTCTCTAAGGTTTGTCAGCAAATGCAGATGGGTAGGTAGACTTCACTGGAAAATTAAGAATATGAAAGATTAGCATAACACAAAGCAAATAACCTGGAGGGTATTCCAAGTACGTGGTTTAGTGACAAACCTGGGTTAACTCAGAGTAGGCAGTAAACCTCCTAATTGAAGAGCTGTATGGCTTCATTCTCCTAACAAAACAATGCTATAGGGCTCTTGTTATAGGAGGTTTACCACTTACTGTGAGTTAACCTACCCAGGTTTATTACTAAACAACATACTTGGAATACCCCCCTGAAAGCCCTGATGACTAAGCACGACTTCAGGAACTCTGCAAGGCCCTCTGGTGGCATGAAGAGGGACATCGGTACATCAGGCATAATATAAAACAGAAGGCTTACGAAAGAATATACCTGGAAAAATAGAAATGACAAGACCATGAAGTCATTTATAAATGCAAATAAACAGTTGTCTCTTACTTTCTTGAACTAGTGTAGAATTTGATTGGTTTAGTATTAGTACTTTAAGAAATAATACTTTAAATCACATTTGTAATTATGTACAGAGCCACAAGATGGAGCAAGATCACATCAAAAGTATTCTACAAAACAGAAACATTTTCTAGGTCAGGTTTACCTCCTTTGGAAGTCTCGAATAAACCTCAAATAAAACATTAAGATTGACATCCTATCTGGTCCTCAGACAGAAAGAAATTTCATCTAGACCTCTTCTGAGGAGCTCAAAATAACAACAATTTTATGGACAAAATTATAGCAGAGTGTGATCACCTCATCTTGCTCTCACTCCATCTCTCTCTTTCTCTTATGCTATATCTCTCTCTCTCTCTCTCTCTCAGTTTTTGCAACTGTTTTTTTTAGACATATGACTCACTTCGCTTACAGTCAACAACTGAACTGATCAACAGGAAGTAAACCTAAGAGCAGCAGACAGCAGGCACATGCTGCCCTTGCTGTGGTGAGGTGATTCAGCCACAACAAAGGTTAAGAACCTTGCACAGGCAGCACTGATATGGAAAAGGCTGTATTCTCGTCCCACTCACTGTTTGTGTACATGTGTGTGGCTATACGCATGTGTGTGTGTGTGTGTGTGTGTGTGTGTGTGGTTTCCACCCCTGTGTGATGTTCTTTGGGGACCACAGTGTCGGGGTGAACAGCTGCTAAATATAACCTCTGGAAAACATTAAGAGAGTGAGAGGCGAGAGACAGGGAGATAGAAGACGACAAAGTAAATAATGAAAGAGCAAAAATTGAGACCAATTGAGTGACAAAGTGAAAGACAGAGAATGCTTTCCTGCTCTCTATTTAGTGCAGGCTGTTTTGGAGCATTATGCAGTGCAACAGTACTTGGTTTCCCCCTACCAACTGCAATAGTAAAGGCAGACCTGAAGACCTATATGAAAAAGAGTCACTATTGATTTACACAGAAGTGCAGTTGAATTTAAAATCTTGATAGATGTATTGATTGATTTAAGGCAATTCATTTGTTAAATGTGATATAGGCCTCAAACTATGTTCTAATTAATCTTGACATAGAGTTATGTGAAAAAAAAAACATTTTTACTTTCCCTTTGCACTGTGTTTGCGCCCTGGGAATTGTTTATTTCTTTATAGCATCATTAACCAGAAGCCAGAAGGAAAATGCAGAACTACTAAAATCACCTTGAGCCACACTGTTTCCCATGAAACAGGCTTCTGCGGTTGGGCGATGTCCTTATTCCTCTATGACTTTCCCAACAAAAGAAGAACTGTCTCAGTTGATGGTGAATCACCCCTTGGGGTATTTTTAAAGACATACAGTCCCCCCATTTAAGGTTACATCACATAAATTCCCCCATGAGTTAAAAATGGAATATATATAAACAAAACAGTTTTGTTTCCCTGACAAATAAAGTGTATAACATGAGTGTAAACATAGCTTTTACAGACTGACCTGACTGACACAGTTTAATTATGTCCTTTTAACTCATATCTAAACTGTGTGTGTGATACTGCATCATAGTGGAATCATAATCAAGTGAAATGTCTTTCCCCCCACACAACTGGTATACACACTGCTTAGGGTTACATGGGGGTGAGAGTGGTCTCTCTTTGTTCATTAGACTCATACAGAGACTTTCATTAGGGTTGGAGATGTGGAGAGGTACTCCCCCATTAATTGTCAAAACAACCTCTGACCAATGGTGATTCATAGCGTGGAGCTCTTTAAAAAGCTTCCCCATGCGTCGGTGGGTTTTTTGGTTCTCGGTGATTTCTGAAGTGGACTTTACAAACGAGATTCATAAAAACAGTGACAGACACAGCCCTGAGCCTGTTTCTCACACTCTCTTATTATTTTGCTGTTCTTTTATCTGATGACTTCCATTTTCGGTGTGCTCTTCAGTAAAGTGCTCTATGTCTTCATTATGAGTATTATGGTGAACACTGATACTTATTTCAGCTTTCTCATATGGTGACAGCTCCACCATTACCCCCATTCCCCCCAACACCCATCACATGTACCTGTTGAGTCAGTGAACGTGAAAGTGAAAATAAAATATTGTGGGATTTCTTTTTGACAGCAGGCAGTGGTTGAATTTGCGCCTCACTTTTTAAAAACAAAGTCAAAATAAATAAAAGTGGCTAAGACAACCGTTGTTAAATGTGCTCATGCTTCTCTCACAGAATAGAGTGGCATTCCATGCAGAACGACAGGTGTGTCTGTGAACTGTTTTCATCACTGGAAAATGTCACACTGCCTACCCCAGGTCTCCAATAGGTAGCTCAGGAGCTTGACGACAATTTACCAACTTGGAGAGTAGCTCTCCAAAATGTTCAAAGAAAATTTACATGCACATGACACCTCTTACATTTCTAAAACAATTCAGAACTTTTGTTTCTGGTTCATGAGAAGTTCTGCATTTCCAGAGACTGAGACGAGAAGTTCCTGGTTCCTGAATTCATACTGACATTCTTGGTCAAGACACAAGAGAGGGTTTTTGTCATAAAAATGTGAAACAACATTGAAACAGACGCTTTACAGTAAATGAGTGCTAAATTGGCCATGTTGGAAGCAGCCTATATTTCCACAAAAAACTCTCTAAAAGAGGGAAAGCTGAGGTGTGAAGATGTATTCCTTCGGCAGAAGGTCCTGCCTCAAAAATCAGTATGCTCAAACTGTCAAATCTACATTCTTTTACTGAAACATCTCTATGAAATGCCGTGCAGATGGTTGATAGCTGTTGTGTTGTGATGTGGGGGCATGCATGTGGTGTGATGTGTGATGTGATGTGCACAGTGTTGAATGATGTGAGGAGGATGGGAAATGCTTCCTGCGGCGACCCTGTGTGTGGTGCAGGTGTGACAGCAGGTGAGAAGCCATTTTTCACACATGAAACACAAGCACCCACCACTGTCAACTTAGCAGGAAACATATTCACACAGCATATACTGTACCTACCTATGTCTTTTCATCTGATGAAGACACCTTGTCGCACGCACACACACATGCACACACACACACACACACACACACACACACACACACACACACACACACATACATATACATACTGTATGCATACATACACATACACACACACAAATACTTTCCTTTTGAACTTGCACTCACAGGTTTATCATCCTAACCAATGGAAACAAGTAACTCATGCCGCCTATATCAGACTAAATGAAAATGGTATCATTGAAAAGTCAGTTGACATGGAGAATGTTTGGTGCATCAAACCAACATCACACCAATGTCACACGATCACAACATCTTTTAATTAATGAGGTTCGCACCCAAGACTTAACCCCCTTTGTGAACTGTTGCAGCCAATAACAAAAACATACATGCATAGATGTTTTGAAACCAGGTTGGCACTAAAAGCCCAGGCTTGGTGAAACCCCTGACCTTTCTCTTTGTACCATTTGACCTACAGGTATGTGGTTTGTGCAGGGGAAAGAGGCCACAAGCCGTTGCTGCCTGCTTACCCAGGTCAGGGTGCTGAACTTGAAGAGTGGTGTGGTTTGCCACACAGAAAAACACCTGCTGCGTGAAAGTCCCTCAACCAATGCAGTAGGAGAGTAAAATAGCAGGAGTTTTTTGTGCCTGATTGATTAGCATTTTCCTGTTTACTGAAACAACGGCATGAAACCATTGACAGACCATTTACAATTCACAACAGGATGCTCCATCTTTATTTATCTATTGGGATATCTAAATGGTAGCTCTGTGTAATTAAACTAAAGGAGCGACCTTTCTCCGATTGTAACAGTGATCTCGTGACATTCATTCAAAAAGATCTTTCACCTCCACAGAAGGTAGGCTAGCCCAAATCCACCTCCCACATCGGTGACGTAACGGCGTGGCCAGCCCATGACGCGCGTTGTTGATAGTGCGAGTCTGTGCGGCAGTGGCGCTAGTGGGTTATTTTCGCGAAGGACAATTTTATTGTTTACTCGACCTGGATCGCAGTATATGGGGACGAAGGCTTTTGAAACACCGGATGGTCCACATGTGCGTTTGTATTGGTGATTTGGCGCGTATCCTTTCAATCAATTCGCCAGGTGCCTCGCTACGGCGTAAAATTGCACCTGACAGCGACAATCTGAAGACGGCGTGAACAACAAAAGCTGGACGAGCACCAAACAGCTCCATCCAACCAAACAGTGATAAATCCGATGGTTTAAACTGTCAGTTGTCAACATTTGGTATAGCAGAGTGGCATTTTCAAGTGTTATTTTGTCGGGTCGCCGTAATTTAGAACCGTTGTCGTTAAGGAGAGACTAATATCGTGTGTTTGGCAACATGAACGCGCATGTTTGCAGGACAAGGAACGCACATTCGTTTGTGCTGTAGCTTAAAAAGCAGTGCCATCTTTGAGTGTTACTATTGGATATTTAAGCTCAATTGTTTCCAGCGTTATAGCAAGCCTACGTTTTTCCCCCGGAATTAAATGAAATATAGGCTACTTGGAAAAAACGAGTTGCCTAGCCGACATTATCAGAGCAGCCTTGCCGCACAGCTGAAGTGCAATACTAGTCTGCGAATTAAGTCGAAGGTTTGATGTGCCCTGAACGAAATTAACGTGAAGATGTGGGTCAACCCCGAAGAGGTATTGTTGGCCAGTGCGTTATGGATGACCGAGAGGGCAAATCCATATTTCGTTCTTCAAAAAAGGAAGGGTCACGGCGACGGAGGTGGAGGACTTGCAGGTAAGCGCACCAGGACATGCAAAGTGCACGGCCCTCGCAGCTGTGTGCGTCTCGCATGGGTTACTTAACGGCATTAGATGTGATGCAAGCTAGCAATAGCAAGGGTGCCACATTGGTTGATGTGCTGAGTCAGCTGTCTGACACGCAATTGTTTGATTTTGTCAGGTGCGTTTTACAATGTCAGGTGTCCACAGACGGTCACAGAATGCGGTGACCGGTTTTGAATCACTGCCAACTGTTACAATCGCGGTTAGTTCTGAGTCAAATCAGTGTGGTAACTTCATTGCACTATTAGCAGAACAATATTACCTACCGTTATATTTGCTGAGAAGCTCACGCTTATTGAATGTAATGGGCTTCACATGTAGGGTATATAGCTGAGTCCTAACGTTTGCAATATTGCTATGCTGCAACATATTTTACCACCATTTATAAATATGAATCAGTCCAGCAAAGCAGGTCACTAATATTTAACCAGTATAGCAGGTTGACTGCTGGATCTGTCATGGGATGCTGCACCTCACACGGGATGTAAGGATACACAGTGAGCTGAGCCATCTGAGGGCTTCTGCTGAATCATCTCCATCTCATTTTGGTCCAGTAATTGTAGGCCACCAAGATCTTTAACAGCAGGCAGACTCCTGAGTGAGCTAGGTTGACACACACAGATCTTAGTGCGTGGTACCTGTTGCCTTGTCCATGAGAATGTGACTAGTAGGCTACCTTACTTTAAATGACAGAAAATGGTGCCATATTGCAACATGGCATATCAAGGAAGTCCAACCAACAAGAGAGAGAGAGTTGTTGTGGAATATGTATCAGTCAGGGGTCAGTGAAGACTTCCTGCTCACATATGGAAGTAGCTCAGTGGGTCTGTTAAAGATGTTAGATGACCTTCAGTCTTGTGGGATATCTCTAATGACCTCAAAGAAAAAACATTGGAGTATCCAGTTGATGCTGACCAATATCAAGGCAGTCAACGGCTATCTATCTCATTTGCCTAATGTCATGTGATCTACCTACAGGCTAGAAAAGAGAGTTTCTGACCCATCTCTTTGCCCGTCTCTTTGTTGCGTTGCCAGAGATGCCGAATGGAGCACAAAGCACGCTATGGTAGGCAGGCGATGATGTCATTGTTATGTAAATGCAGAGCGGCGTGCCAGTTGGCACTAGCAGGAGCACCAAGAGCCAGGGCAAACAGGCACAGCCCTGCCCTCTTGCCCCAGAGGAGTGGTGGGATTGGTACCACCTGGGCCATCTCCCGAGAGACAGGGGGTTTATTTATAGGTTGAGGATGACAGATGTCTGCCAGATTTGTCCATTGATCAACTGCTGTGAATAGAATCATAATGTTGGGGGCAAGTTCATGCCTTCACTATCTGTAGTCCCAATGGACTGTATGCAGTCAGACTTCACTCTTCAGTTGCATCATATGGTTCAAAACAGATAAGTGACCCAGCGCATACCTCTTCTCCCTGTGATTGGCTCTATTTGTCTCCCTTTGTGACCCACCTGTATCTGAAGACGTCCATCAACCACTGTCAAAAGTCACTGCCAAAGGGATCAGAACTTACTCACTCTCAGTCTCAGTCTGTTAAACAAGGAGACCAAAGCAAAGCCAAGACGACCCCCCATTTTATGCCTCGCCTCCTCTGCAGCCCTATCAGGTTTGTGTTACTTGAGATGGTATTGATTTTCAAGCCATGGCCGGATTAGCCAGGGAGTGTATTGTCTGGCAGTGAGCACAGCAGAACTTGGATGAAAGTGCAGGGATAACAAGATGGAATTGGAAAGAGGCTGGGGGGGATGGGTAGGCAAGTAGGGAGTTAGTACAGTCACAACAATGAGAAACTGAAAAAACCCTCGCTTAGAAACAAGGGTCGTCCAAGGCTGTGCTCTCCGGTATTCAACACAGCCGGCTTTGAGGACTCACGCAGGTTCAAAACATCATGTGTTGTCAGCTGTATGTGGTCTTACCCCAGGAAACTAAGGCCTGTTGTCAGAAAGGCAGAAATCAAAGGAGGTGGGGGGGGGGGGGGGTCATATGGTCTAATGGAGGGTTGTTTTCCCATAACAGGAGTGGTCCAGACCAGTGGGTTGGAAAGAGGAGCTTTCTCCCTATTGCTCGAGGTCATTCTTACATTTTATTGGAGGATTAGAGCTCAGAGAGTCTTTTCTTGTTTTTATATTTAGCATTCGATTGCTGGTATGATGAATGTTTGCTCTGTACAGCATGACTCATCTTGCCCAAAATCCCATCTTCCTTGAATTTCCCCTTGAGGATCAATAAAGTATATCTATCTATCTATCTATCTATCTATCTATCAAGAACATTGCTGGATCTCAATCTATATTACAGTTTTTCTCAGTCGCTTTGGTGCTTTTCTCACATCACTATTAACATTTGCACAGCAGTTAGTGCATTTCTCAAAACAATTAGTACAAACTGCAAAACCTAGTGGATAACCTGCAAAAGCACGTCACGACACTCAAAATAGATAGTCCATTCCTCAAAAGCAAGTACTTATGTCAATGAAACTGCCAGTGTCATCAAAATGAGAAGTCTTGACACCATCGTTTATGAACAAGATAGTCAAATGGCTTTGTCATGTTTTCATTACGACAGTTTATGCTCTCAGTGTTTTTCCATGCAAAAAAAGGTCAGAACTCAGTGACACTACCTAAAAATGCTCAAGACAGCACTATACAGTAATTTGAAAACTACAGTAAAATTACAATTTGCTGTAGTTAGAGGAGTAAGTGAGTACAAGACACTGAATATGTATGTTTCACAGTTTTACTGTATATGCTCTTTGCAATTCTACAGCATTGTGACAGAATTTGATAACTATGTTGTGGAGGTTGAACTAATAGTTATGAGAATTTTCATTCTGATCTGAGAAAAGCACCAAAGCGACTGAGAAAAACTGTAATCTCAATGTATCTGTAATCAGATAGTCAGCAACAGAAATTTGTGTAAGCTTGATATATATTGAGAAATACAGGGTATTTACATATATGACAATTTAATCCCAATGAGGGGATCAGGTCAGATGGTAATCCCAAAAAAGGCCTAAGTCATATCATATGATCATGCAACTTGACCTATTATAAAGGTGATGCATTGTCAGAAGAATATTTTTTAACCTAAAAGACTAGAGTAAATAATAATAGTAAATTAGATAAAAGTACACTGTACACTGTGATGCCCCATTCTATTCATTTGTTTTTTGATGTGGTATAAGGGTTACAGAATACTGTGCATCAGTCTGTGAGAAGCTCCATTATGAATTGCTATTAACTGGTGATGGTGATAAATCAAAATGCTGGTGTAAGGTTTTATATGTTCAGCCATTGGAGCTAAAGCTTATGATATAAGAGTTAAGATGATATCACATATAGGTATCTGTATCTCATCACTAGATCACAGTTAATACTGGCTATGAATAATGAATTTCTAAACGTATGTTCATGTCCTGTCTCCTTGGTCCTGTGTCCCATGCCTGGTAATGGCCAGTTGGAGCAGATTGATGTGGACAGTTTGAGACTGTAATCATGAACTACTTGGCCTCACTCTGTGGTCAATGGTGTTCGTGAACTCCATGTGGTAACTCAGGGAAAGTGTCAACTGGGTACCACCCCTGAGCAGTCAGCTTGAAGCAGCTGTCCTGGCAGGCTGTTACAAGGTTGGTGTGCCAGCCCATGGGCGCTAGTTAATCTACCAATCAGTATTTGAGCACTGCCCAGTGCCAGTTTACTTCTTAATTTGGTTTTCAGTGTGAAATGACAAGTGATCACTTGTCAAACTCAGATTGTAAAACCTTCACATGATGGGACTGTAAGCACAAACATGGTGGTAGTTTCAGATTGAGATTCACCTCCCTTTGATATTTCCACTTTTACTGCTTTTATAAATGGAATCTTTGGCCTTTTGACAATAATGTACAGAAATCCCCTCTTTAATGTCAAAGTGAAAGCAGATTTCTACAAAGGAATGTTAATTAATCAAAAATATATAATGCAAAATAAGTGATTACATAAATGATCACCCCCTTCAAGTCAGTATTGAGTAGATGCACCTTTGGTCGCAATTAAAGCATGGAGTCGATAGGTCTCAATTAGGCTTGCACATTTGGATACTGCAATTTTACTCAATTTTTCTTTGCAAAACTGCTCAAGCTATGCCAGGTTGGTAGAGTCCTCTTTAAGTCCAGCCACAGATTTTGTATAGGATTGAGGTCTGGGCTTTGACTTGGCCACTCTAGAACATTCACCTTGTTGTCTTTAAACCATTTCTGTGTAGTTTTCACTGTAGGGTTCGGCTCACTGTCTTGCTGGAGAGTTCTCTTGCAGACTGAATCCGATTGTCCTTCAGGATTTCCATATATTTTGCTGAATTAATTTTACTTTTACCTTTACAAGCCTTCCAGGGCCTGCTGTCGAGAAGTATCCCCACAGCATGATGCTACCACCAACATGCTTCAAATTAGGGATGGTACATTTTTGTTGATGTGCAGTGCAGTCTGTCCAGTCTGATGGCCAAAAAGCTCAATTTTGGTCTCATCAGACCAACAAACCTTCTTCCATTTGACCTTGGAGACTCCCACGTGTCTGGGTGAAGATTTGATGAGCTTTGACTGGTGAAGAACTTGGGCAAAAGTTGTTGTATGCATCGTTTCTCCCATCTCAGCCGCTGAAGCTTAACTTATTCAGAGTTGTCATACAGTAGGTGCCTTGGTGGCCTCCCCCACCATTATTCTTCTTGAACTGTCACTCAGTTTGTCGTGACCGCCTGCTCTAGGCAGATTTGCACATTTGCCATATTCCTTACATTCCTTAATGATGGATTTCACTAAACTTCAGGAGATGTTCAATGACTTGAACTTTTTTTTGTATCCATTCCCTCACTTATGCTGTCAATAACATTTTCTTTGAGTTTCTTGGACTGTTGTTTTGTCTTCATGGTGGAATTATAGCCAGGAATGGGACCTTCCAGGTTCACTGCACTCAGACGATCTCCACTATTTGTGAGACTGTTAGCATTAATTGGCTGGACCACTGTTGATTTATGTCAGTTGTTTTTTTTAATTGTAAAATAGGCCAAATTAAATTGAGAATAAAAGGGGAAATATCTAGGTGGGAGGGTGAATACTTTTTATAGGCACTGTATATGTGATGGACCACAGCAAACACTGGTCTGACTGGTTGGACCCTCTCTCTCTATATGTGATGGACCACAGCAAACACTGGTCTGACTGGTTAGACCCTTTCTCTGTTTGTGTTTGTGCTGGGAACCCCATTCACATTTTTCAGTAGTCTGGGCGCTCAGAGGAGCTGGGGTTTGCAGCTTCCCCTCTGCTATCGAATGACTCATCGCATGCACACAAATAGTCCCATGTGCCCCTGCAAGTGATATTGGGATCGGCACAGCCTTTTATACACTCACCGCTCACAGAGCATTGAGTCTTTCCTCCGCACACAGAGCATTGAGTCTTTCCTCCGCACACAGAGCATTGAGTCTTTCCACCGCTCACAGAGCATTGAGTCTTTCCACCACACATAAAGCATTGAGTCTTTCCTCCGCACACAGAGCATTGAGTCTTTCCTCCGCACACAGAGCATTGAGTCTTTCCACCGCTCACAGAGCATTGAGTCTTTCCACCGCTCACAGAGCATTGAGTCTTTCCACCGCTCACAGAGCATTGAGGCTTTCCTCTGCACACAGAGCATTGAGTCTTTCCACCGCTCACAGAGCATTGAGTCTTTCCACCGCACATAAAGCATTGAGGCTTTCCACTCATACGTGTCTATTTTTGTTGCATTTCTTGTCAGATTCGGATGCTTGAGAAGAGAGCAGAAGAGCATATGAACTGATTCAGTCAGAGCGTGCAATTGAATGGCTCTGGGATCAGGAGATGGAATGTGATGGTGGATGTACTAACCTTCTGTTACACCATTTTTTCCCATTAAGATCACATCCAGATATCATAATTGATTAAGCTTTAAAAAGTAAAAAATGTCCCTAGATTGGTTACAGTGGTCTTAACCGTAAACCAGCAATACTTTTCTTGAATTTCCCCTTGGGGATCAATAAAGTATCTATCTATCTATCTATCTATCTTTTTCTCTCAATAATGCTACTGCCAAAGAATCAGAGCTTTTGCTTTTAGCCTGCGAGTTTCCTCTACACATGGTGTGGACGGTGCGGGTTCATTAACACATGTACAGTAGTGTTTGGTCTCCATAGCTAAATGACAACACTGAGCAATCACAGCGCATCAGTAACGAGTGCTATGTGACACATTCTAAGAACAAAGAAGTGAGATTTTCATTTGTTTCAAATCCTATTAGAGTATGAGTCATTCTTTTCATTTGCATTTGTGTAGAATTCCTCTCTCTTGCTTGAGGGCTGTCGATTATAACCGCATTTTTGTGTCAGTTAAAGGGAAACTTGCCAGGATTTACGCCTCTGCTGGAGAAATTGTGCATTATGCTATTTCAAACTGTGGAAAAAGGTAACGATAAAGCACATGGATTTTTTTACAAGCTAGCAAAACGGTTAGCATAAGTTCGGCAGACAATGTGGATGTTACAAGGTAAGAAACACGATTTAAAACGAGTTTCTTGTTTCTCACTTCTCTTTCCGGGACGGTAGGCTCAATGTAGCAAGGTTGGTTTTCTGCCTGGGGACGCTAGGGGCAGCAGGGGAAAGTCACCATTTTCACCGGAACAGGTCATTTAACCATCCAAATGATTTCTAAACGGGTTTATTACGTTGAAATAGTTGCCAAGTTCCCCTTTAAAGCATTCTGTAATTTCACAGGGACTGTGTCATACATACTGTATCACTCTGATATTAGTCATTATGAGCACTGGAATTTCCCGCCTATTAACCAAGGTCTATATATTGATTGTGCTAAATTTCTTCCGCTAGGAGGGTAATAGACAGAGGTGGGCTATATGGGAATACATTTGTTTTCTTATTTCTGACTAAAGCATTGATTTTGATTAATTGGGCTATTAAGCACTATTGTAGGTACCACTCAGCAGAAGGGAGTTTTTTTTGTGTCCGAGTGTCCAAGACCACATGGGTCAGCTCTGGTGCCTGGCAGAGTGAATACGTTTATTGTTCCAGCATAGCACACATTTGTCTTTGAAGCAAGACTTCCTCTTTTAGCCAGAGGTTCATCCAGTGGTTACGTTTTCTGTTAAAATGTTGTTTGTGTGTGTCAGCATGATTTGCCTTGCACAGCCTATGAGAATGCCATTTTGGCTTGGTAGGTCACTTTCTACAATATATGGTATTCTAGCTCTCTTTTGACTTTTTTCTAGATTCACACTCGGTGTACTGTATGTCATTGTATGTTTTATACTGTACATAACCAGGGAGAGGTGAAACTGTTTTTACTGTTACCATTACAAGCAGAATGGATGTTTATATATTAATAACAGTTTGATGCACAAAACAACATAATCCCTTACTTTTTACTATTGGGATCCATTATCTCCCAAAAGTTTCAGAGAAGAACTGGAAATAGAAAGTAAAACAGTAATGTTATGTAGTGTATGGTGGATTACATTTTTATCTTCACAGCCTGACGCTTCAGTGACTTCAACATCTGACAGTAAGTGGCTTTTGCATGGGTGACCTGCTTTTCCTGAGAATCTGATCGTCCTCCCCTCTCCTCTCCTCTCCTCTCGGCAGGCCTGCTGGTGGGAACTCTGGACGTTGTGCTGGATTCCAGCGCTCGTGTGGCTCCCTACAGGATCCTTTATCAGACGCCCGACTCCCTGGTATACTGGACCATCGCCCATGGTAACACACTGCGTAAACATACACACACACACACACACACTCACTCACACACACACACTCACTCACACACACATTTACACGCAGACAGCCACCACACAGACACACACACACACACACACACACACACTCACACATACACACACGCACACTCTCATACGCTGCAAGACCCCCTTTGTAGATCATGCCCTTATATACGGTGAGGGCATGCTCCCCCATCCTCTTGCCCCTCATCAGATTCCAAATGCCAGGCATTGCGTCATGCCCCGGTGGGTTTACAGAGGAAGGCCCTGTTAAAAGCATGGGGAGGGGGGTGCAGATCAATGACTGCATCCCCCTGGAGTGGGAAAATGTGCTGCTGTTCCATTTACCTTGCTTTCTGAGCCCACATCACGGCCCATGATTGGGTCTAATAGTTGTATGTCGATAGTATTTTCATGGCATGCTGAGGAAGGTTTTGATTCTGGGCTGTTTTTTTCTGTGGATTAATACTTTGTGGCAAATTATTGGTAAACTCTTAAAAGTCCCTCAAAAGAATCCCAGCTCTATATTTTGCATTGAATAATCCCCAAATATTCCCATGGCCGAGCAACACGGGAACTTTTCTGTCTTACCAGGGCACTCCAGAGCTGTCTAGCTTCAGCCTTTTCATTGGTGACCCTTGGCCTTTATTCCTAGCAGCTGGGCTGTCCTATGTGTACAATTGAAGTCCATTTGCGGAGCGTAAAAAATATTTTAAGAAGACTGATCTAATTTTTTCATATGTATGGTGTAGCCAGCTCTGTTAATTATAGTGGAAACTAATTGTTTGTAGCTTATGGTCCGTAAATGGAACGCTTCAGTTACATGCCGGGTGTAGCCTACCAGTAGCTTCAGTTACATGCCGGGTGTAGCCACCAGTTTTAACAATGTCCCTCACTGCAGGTAGAAAATGGTGTCTGGAGAAAAGCCTCCTGGGTCTCAAAATGGCCCCATCCACCCTTTCCTGGAGAGTAGAGCGGGGTTAGCTGCCTCCGAGGCATCTACTAATGCCGCTTAAGTGAAGTTAAGAGGAGAGGAGTGGTGTGTGGCCTGTCCCTTTATTACATAATGGAGGTCCATTCCCAGGCATCAGAAAGCGTGGTGGCTGTCTGTCTCTGCATGCTGGTGAAGGTGGTTGTTTTGAAGCGCCCCTCTCACATCCACTGTCGTTCAGTAGAGATATTAAAGGCACCATGAAGCTTTATCTCCTTGCTCTATCTCCTTGAAATGTGATCGGTGTGGTGCTAGCCAGCTATGGCTCTCTATCCTTCTGGAGGCTATGTAAAAATAGGAGTGGGTATTTTCTATCTCTCTCTCTCTGTTATTAATGTGCATTCGGTCTCTCTCTCTCTCTCTCTCTCTCTCTCTCTGACACACGCACACCATACATACACCTTGCTTCCAGCGAAGTTGATTAATGTCCACCCACCAGCAGCTGATTAACTATTAGCAGCAAAGCTTTTAGCCATCTCACTGCTAAGCCATTCAGTAAATTGCATCAGCTCTAGGGGGGCTTAGAGGGAGTCATCTCAAATGAGTCCCTAATTAGGTCTGAAGCTGGCATGTTGGTATGTCTGAGTCAAGTCGTGTCCACAGGATAGTCTGATAACCTTCTCGCCCCCTCACCAGCAGGATGGCTTGTTAATAGCTGTTAATAACTGTGAGTACTTGTTGGTACATCCTTGGAGAGAAGTCCTAGATGAACACTTAAAGGAGAATTCCGGTGTGATCTTGACCTAAAGTGTGTTGAAACATGATACCGAGTGTGAACGTATGTCTCATAGTCCATCTCGGCTTGTCCCCTGCACTCCAAAATCTGGCGCTAGTTAGCCGATGCTACCAACAGCTTTTTCAATGGTGGTGCTTCGGCATCGGGCTAGCCGTGCAAATAAATCACTGTTTTACACCATTTACGAGGCTCAATGTATCTCCACACTTCATTGGTAGACTTCCGAGGGCCCTGACATTTAAAACGAGACATTGAGAACTTTGAAAAAGCATTATAAACTATTATCATAGTTTACTTACAAGACGATTTATGCAGACAGTATCTTCACCAAGTTTAGCGGCCATCTTGAATTTAGTCACGATAAGTCGAGCGACTAGTAAGAATGAACAGGTATGATAAGGGATCAGATTCCAAAAATAATTCAGTGGAAATGCATGGATTCCAGTTTCTTCCAGTAGCAGCAACTGGAATCCATGCATTTCCACAGAATTATTTTTTGAATCTGATCCTTTATCATACCTGTTCATTCTTACTCGTCGCTTATTTGCATGGCTAGCCCGATGCCGAAGCACCACCATTGAAAAAGCTGTTGGTAGCATCGGCTAACTAGCGCCAGATTTTGGAGTGCAGGGGACAAGCCGAGATGGGCTATGAGACATACGTTCACACTCGGTATCATGTTTCAACACACTTTAGGTCAATATCACACCGGAATTCTCCTTTAATGTGAGTGCTGCATATAACTCACTAAGTATCTTTGTTGTGATCTAAGGAGAAAATGTTTTCTGGTTCAGGAAGGTGGCCTGTGCTCTAGCTATCTATCTTTTATAATAAAGCACCATCGTCTCTAGAGACTTTTCAGGCCCTGTTGCCATGTGAGCTGCTGTAAAGGGATTATTTGATTATTAAAACAGTCAAACCGTGAGATTATGCTTTTCAAAAGGGAGTCATAAAGCTTCTGATGAAGACTGATGGTTAATTCATGTGTAACATCCTAATTTTATGAGTGGTTAATTACCAGAACTTGAAATGAAATGGCAGTAGTTTAGTGGTGGATCAATGCATGCAGTAGATTTACCAGAAGCCTTGCTTCTGAGGCTCACTGATCTCAGTTGCGTCTCATGTCCTTCTTTTTCATGGTCTCTTCCATACTGACCTGCTCTTGGTTCAGTTGACGTCTGCATCAGAATACATCTATATTAACAGTAATTGATGACAGTCTAAACACATCTGTATAATTCTGAGTGACCGTAACAGAACTTGCAAAAAGTTACAACAGGTACTGATCTTTATTAATGTGCATTCGGTCTCTCTCTCTCTCTCTCTCTCTCTCTCTCTCTCCCTCCTCTTTGCATGTTTGTCTCTCTCCTCCTCAGGGAGCTCCAGGAAAGAGATAACAGAACACTGGGAGTGGCTGGAGCAGAATCTTCTGCAGACCCTCTCTATCTTTGAGAACGAGAACGATATCACCACCTTTGTCAAGGGCAAAGTACAGGTAACCAGAGCTATACTTGTGTGTGCGTGTGTACATGCGTGTTTGTTGAGCTTGATCAGTCAGAAGTGTTTTGAGTGGACTGGCCGTTTCTCTTCTGGGGTTCCCAGTGGTCATGAGACTCAGCTTATATCCCCCATGCTGCGGTCACACACTGTAGCTAGCTGTAGGCAAGTTCAGTTCTTTGATCCACTCAGGATTTTGCTGTACACACCACTGGCTTTTTTACTGCTCTTTTATTAGTTCACAACAAGTTTACTTGCCAGAGAGTAAACAGCTTTTAGTGTTCCTCGGCCCCTGTGTCTTTTCCCCTTGGCAGTTAGACACAGAGATTACTTAATAGCGAGAATAAAGGGAAACAGATGCGACTTATTCTGATCAAATTATTTGATCTTTTCTCTCTCTCTCTCTGCTGCTCCCTCTGTCTTTCTTGTTATCTCTCTCTCATTCGCCTCTTTGCTTCCTTTTCTCTCTGGCCTCTCTCTGGCGCTCTCTTTCCCTCCATTTCTTGCCCTCTCCTAAGGGTATCATTGCAGAGTACAGCAAGAACCATGATGTGAAGGAAGACGACGACACCGACAAGTTCAAGGAGGCCATGGCTAAGTTCCGTAAGCTGTTTGGGATGCCTGAGGAGGAGAAGCTGGTCAACTACTACTCCTGCAGCTACTGGAAGGGCCGTGTCCCGCGGCAGGGCTGGCTCTACCTCAGCATCAACCACATCTGCTTCTACTCCTACCTGTTGGGAAAAGAGGGTGAGGGAGGGGGCTGTACAAACACACACACACACACACACACACATATATACCCCCACCCCCCATACACACACACACACACACACACACACACACACACACACACACACACACACACACATACATACACAACTATTAAATTGTTCATATAAAAATATTCATGTATGCTCATAGGAAATTAGCATCTAATTCTTAAGCCACTGATCTAAATCAGATGCAAAAGAAGACTGACTCCGCGCATGCCTGATGTACTGGGGAGAAAGGAGGCAACTCTGTGCTAGTGTCTTCCCACATTCACATTACTTTGAATAACAATGTCTTGTACACTTTTAATGGCCTGGCTGAGCTCCACTGACCTTTATGAATGTATTCACAGATGCTATTTGGGGTTAGTGCTGCATCACTGAGAATCTTGGAGAGCTAACCATACGCCTCTTTCTGTCCGTCTGTCTGCATCCTGCTGTTATCTCACCCTCAACCTCTTATTATTTCTCCTTGTGGTATTCCATGCATCATTTCATCATAAGCACCCTTCTTCTTTCCCATTCTCTTCATCTCCCCTTTCTTTCCATCTCCACTCTCCCATCTTTGGTCCTCTCTCTCCTTTCCTTCTTCCTTTCCTTCCCCTCTATCTATCTCTCTTTTCTCTCTCTCTCTCTCTCTCACTCCCCTATGTCCTCCTCCTCCTGTCCTACAGCTAAGCTGGTGGTCCGCTGGACGGACATCACACAGCTGGAGAAGATCGCCACACTCCTGCTGCCGGACGTGATCCGCGTGAGCACGCGTTGCCATGACCACGTCTTCTCCGTCTTCCTCAACATCGGTGAGACCTTCAAGCTCATGGAGCAGCTGGCCAACATCGCCATGCGCCAGCTGCTGGACAACAAGGGCTTCGAGCAAGACCGCTCGCTGCCCAAGCTCAAAAAGAAGTCGCCCAAGAAGGTGTCCGCACTCAAGAGGTAAGTCGGCCGGGTGGGCAGGCGAGGGTTGCTGAGAGCTGGTTGGTCAGGATGGATGTTGTATAAAATTGTCAGAGCATAAACTTGAGTCATTTTTCTTGTTGATATCAAGTTTACAGCTGCGTCCCATGGGGGCTGTAAGATCAAAAGGATGGACAGTGTTCTGGTGTTCAGTTCTGTTTGCAGCAGGCCATTTCATTCATATTTGGATGGCTTTGTGCTCAGATCAAACTCTCCTGTGGTGATTATGGGGGGGGGGGGGGGGCAATGATGTAAAAGCGCAAACTGCCTGTCGCGGGAGCTGAAAGTGGGGATTGCGATTGTCATGTCATGCATATGCATTCATGGGAGGATCCAGGGGAAAGTGGGAGTTTAGCGTAAAAAGATGGGAGGGGAAAAGTAAAGAGCGCCTAGTTATGTATTCCACGGTATGTACAAAGACTGCTCCTGAAAGCGCACGTCTATTCTGCGCCTAAATACTTCCGCCTTGTAAAAGCAGGTGTTAATCCACATTGCAGTTCAATGCGTCAATAAGAGAACCTTTCAAAGACAGCAGAATCGCTATTTAGAACACCAGTTTTTGTGGTGAAAGTATTTGTACTACCAAAAGCAACCTTAACTTTCGTTGGCCTTTCGCATGTCTTACTTTCACTTTCACGTCATTCACTTAAACTTTCCTACTTGCTAGATTTGACCAATCTTCCATAGCCTACGTGCACAAGTAGTTTGAGTAGAACTACTGATCTTCATTATCTCCCTGCTTGTTGACATCTTATCATGTATGGTATTATTTCATGATCGCTAAACATTTGATTCTTTTTAATGTTGTCATCAGTTAACTTCATTCAACTGCGCTTGTAGGCGCTGCCATTCAGTTGTGGACGTTCGTAAATTGCGTTTATGGGCGGAGAAGGGCAGAGAAAGGCGCAGTTTACACTAAGGATTGAACGATTGATAAATACGACGGATGGGTCTGACAGTGTTCGCAATCTGCGGTGTGTCCATGGCGCTGATAACGCTACGTTCGCAAATGTACGTACATCTGGCCCTCAGTGTCTTATAGCCATATTCTGCCAAGGGAGGCGTTTCACCTCTGATGTTGCCCTACACTGAGTAGTTATGTTGAATTTGTCTGTCTATGGTCCTGTGTTCTGGTCACCAACTGTGAAGAGGTCAAGATTTTGTCCAGAGAAATATGCTTGGGTTTAGGCTTGCCACGTTTGTTTCGACTGAAGAGAGGCGTTGCTAATCCTCAATAGCCTTCATAAATGTAACTGTGAAAGTGGATTACATCTTTCAGGAGATTTATAATTTTGAGTTTACGCAACTATATATAGTTGTGTGTCAAGCCTGCACAAAAAAAGCACTCCGCTCTTTGAGACTATTGTTTGCAGGCTCAGTGCGTGCACATTTGGGATTATGTGAGACCCGGTGTTTGTTAACATTTGTCTTAAACAATAGAGACCCCACAGTCACCCTTCAAACTCATTTGGACTGTGATGACAGGTGGCACATATGAACCATATTATACACTGGGGGCAAACAAATTCACTACTGCCTTGTGTTAAATGGGCATGTTCCAAAGCAGCTTAGAAAAAGCCTTTGTGTGACCCTATAAGACCAAGCCTTTTAAAAAAAAAAAAAAAAAAAATCTTGCCACTGCTCGCTAGTCTTTTACAATAGATGTTTTTTTGGCAAACGGGAGGGTGACTGCTGCTGGTTGTATTGCGTTGCTTTTGCTGACAAAGCTGTCCAGAGCTGCGCAGTACTAAATCTTACTTATGCTGCATGTTTTCCATCCTGATGAGGGGACCGTGCCTGATTAAGCTAACCGAGAGTGTGGCGACTGCAAGATGATGAGATGGAACATGTCCCAGGAGCAGAACAGTAATGGAAACGAGCAGTGTAGTGCTTGGGTTTGAGGACAGCTGTGAAAGCTGGTGCTGCACCTGTCCCTGTCTGGTTTAGTAGTTCAGGCCCTCAAAGGGACAAAGTCTTTGAAGTCAAAGAAAAATTTACATTTGCTTACTCCACTACCTCTTTCTCTCTCTCTCTCTCTCCCTCTGTCCTTCTCCTCTTTTTCCCATCACTCACTCAGGGACCTGGACGCGCGGGCCAAGAGCGAGAGGTACCGGGCACTCTTCCGCCTGCCCAAAGATGAGAAGCTGGACGGTCACACGGACTGCACCCTCTGGACCCCGTTCAACAAGATGCACATCCTGGGCCAGATGTTTGTCTCAACCAACTACATCTGCTTCACCAGCAAGGAGGAGACCCTGTGCAGCCTCATCATCCCTCTCAGAGAGGTGCGCCAGACCTCACCCACCCCACCCCACCACCGGTCACTAAAGGGCTCTACACTGAGACACTATGAGAGACAAGGGCCTTTATCATCCATATTGCAGCTACCCATTCCTAAGAGGGTGCATCTTGGGGCACCTGCCCCAGTACATGTTGAAACCTTAATAAAGGCATATTCTTGCATATTTGCTTGATGGTGAAATATGCATGAGAGTGGCACAGAATGCTTAGACTTTTCATAGGAGTAAGATTTTTCCCTCCGTGTCCGCTTGAGCTGTCCAATTATGTGGTCAAGATTCACCGTGCACAGCGTGTGTCTGTGTGAGCAGGCAGGGTCCTGAGCTTCCACTCTCAGACGGATTGTGTGTCATGACCATCACCACTGTTCAGGCAGCTGTCGCATTCAATTTGTGCTAACAGTTCCCTGCTGTTGCTAGGATACAGAGGCAGTCATCTTTGCCATACTTCTGACATTCTGTTTAGCAGTCAATCCATTAAGTCATTAAAACCACTGAACAACCATAACAGAAAGTTTGAAAGGATTACCCGAAACCAGCCCTTATAATATTAGCAGATCTCCAAACTGTTACACTCAGCTTTTCATGATTACAATAGAATTTGAATGAAGAAATACAAGTCTGGATTCAGATTGGCTGACTATTGCATATCTAGAAATGATTAATATAGCTTGTCTAGCTCAGCTTGTCTCAATGCCATGTCCTCCATCTTAAAGCATGCTTAGGCTCTTATGGCCATGTTGCTGCAAAGCACTGAAGCACATCATGGCAACAATTGTCTGTGAGTGGCATGAAACATTGAAACCTGGTTGTAATCAATGCTCACATTTCACAGTCCACTGCTTTTGTCTCTGTTGATCTGTCAGGTCACCATTGTGGAGAAGGCAGACAGCTCCAATGTCCTGCCCAGCCCACTGTCCATCAGCACCAAGAACCGCATGACCTTCCTGTTTGCTAATCTGAAGGACCGTGACTTCTTGGTGCAGCGAATCTCTGACTTCCTGCAGCAGACCTCCTCTAAGATCTACTTTGAGCGGGAGATCACAGGCAGCCTTAACAGCTCCGACGATGAGGTGGGCACTACTCCTCGATCCAGATAGCATCTGTGGGCCACAGATCACCACCATCACACTAGTGTGCAGATATGACATATTGAACACGTCACCATGACATTACACGGCACACTACAGTGATGGGGATATAGTGCAAAATAGTGCAGGGCAGTGTAACCAGTGCATGAAAGTGCTGAACATAGTTGAAAATGTAGTTCAAATACTGCAATAATTTAAACAAGTAGGATACAAAGTGAATAATAAAGAAATGTCACAGACCTCTGTACTGGTGTTATGTAAAACAATCCTATTGTAGCTTGAAACGAGATCCAGCAGAAGGTTTTACCCAAAGAGGCTTAGGCCTACAAATTATGCCATAAATATAAAGCCAGCCAATACCTTTTGAACAGCATGGTGACATGAATTTCTAATAGAAAACGTAACCTGCTGCTCATACTGAAAGGTTCACCTGCTGTTGGTGAACTGACTTGAGGAAGAGTGTGTAGCTCCAATGGATGGAGGAGGTGGGGCTATAAATGGAGAGATGTAATGGGCCAAATGGGCCCCAATCAGTCAAGCATTAGCTGAAGGATGCAGCTGTACTCATTTACTGGATGCTGATTACAATAAGCATCCTATTCTTCATCTTTATATGAAATGTGCAAATGTGGCTCCAGACCAGTGCCGTGTGTGTGTCTGTGTGTCTGTGTGTGTGTGTGTGTGTGTGTGTGTGTGTGTGTGTGTGTGCCCCAGCTGAGCGGACCTGCCCAAACCCAGCCTGAGTGGCGCATTACCCGCCCACTCCCAGACGAGCGCTAATTCAGCTGCTAATGCTGTTATTGGTGACTCAACAGGGCAACTCCCCACAGGGTACAGAATGGCTCTCCCCTAGTGCTGCCTCCCTGGTATCATCTTACACATCGATCTAATGCACTTTAGCTGCTCTGCTGCTAGCTTACTGTAAGCAAATGAAATAAAAGCATCACCGACATAAACCATAAATTAGATGAAATGACAAGGAAACTACACGCTCGCTCATCTTTGGTGGTTAGTCAGACTAATGAAGTTTACTGGGCATAAAATGCCTTGAATATGAATTATGAAAACTATAACTGCTGTTCGCAATCTTAAATATCATTGAAACCAGAAACTTGTGAGAGTGTGATTATGTTATCGGTCAGTGTAAATGTGCCCACGTGTGCATATGTGACTGCATGTGTGCTTGTGTGTGTGTGTGTGTGTGTGTGTGTGTGTGTGTGTGTGTGTGTGTGTGTGTTTGTGTGCGTGTGTGCGCGCACGCAGGTGTACTCCCAGCAGGGTAGTCTGCTCTCTTGCAGTCCCCAGCGCAGCAGCGTGAGCTCCGAGACGGAGGGCGAGCGCCAGTTCAACCTCAACGACAACAGTGTTCCCACGGCAACGCAAGCCCTCATGACCATGTACAGACACCGCAAACCTGAGGAGTTCAACCCCAAACTGGTAAAACATTAAAAACACACACGACACACCCACACACAGTAACACAGATACCCACCCATGTATACACTTGGTGATCACTTCCTCTGAGACACTTTTCAGTGCATACATGTAAGCACTCACCTTCACTCTCACTCTCTCTCACTCTCTCTCACTCACTCACTCACTCACTCACTCACTCACTCACTCACTCACTCACTCACTCACTCACTCACTCACTCACTCACTGTAGCTGAGAAGGCACACAGAAACAGCTCTCCCCTGGTCAGCTGCAGCCCAGCTCTAGCTCTGTGTGTTTGTACCCTGTACCCTGCATGTTTGTTTGATCTCTCACAGCAGGATTATGTGCAGATCCTACATAACAGCATACTACAGGTGTGTTGGAATGTCAGATTTCCTTCAGGAATAAACCTAAATTTTGTAGAGTGGAGCCATTGCTGGAAAGACCAGCTCACCTGCTTATATCCACAGGCTGCATTTCTTTACAATTCGGAAAGAGCCGTACCTCCCAATTTCGCAATCTATTCGTTTTCCACAGCCTTTACTGAACATTCTTTGATACTTTTGTGCTATCCACACTTCTAAGACCTTGTTAAAGATCAACACGAAGGGGAAAGAGGAAGTGGAGGTGAGGCCTTTAACAGTGCATAGTCCCTTAGGCATCCTTTACATTATTAAACACCTGCCACTGACTATCAACGGTGCTGTGGGGGAGAGAGTGAGCAGCACCAAATTCCTCGGGGTGCACATCAGTCAAGACCTCTCCTGGACCACCAACACTGCATCACTGGCGAAGAAAGCTCAGCGCCGCCTGTACTTCCTGCAGAAACTCAGGCGAGCAAGTGCTCCACCAGCCATCATGACCACATTCTACCGAGGCACCATTGAGAGCATCCTCTCTAGCTGTATCGCTGTGTGGGGGCGGAAGCTGCACTGAATACAACAGGAAAGCCCTGCAGCGCATAGTGAACACAGCTGGAAGGATTATTGGTCCTTCACTCCCCTCCCTGAAGGACATTTACACCTCCCACCTCACCCGCAAGGCGACCACAATTGTGAGTGATGCAAGTCACCCCGCTCACAATTTGTTTGATCTACTGCCCTCTGGGAAGAGGTACAGAAGCCTCCCGCACCACCAGACTCACCAACAGCTTCATACACCAGGCTGTTAGGATGCTGAACTCTCTCCCCCCTCCACCCTCAGCTACATAACATCCTGGACTTTGGACCCACAATGGCTGCCTTGCACTACTCCACTTGCACTACTCCACTTGCACACTTGCACACTTTGCAACTTGTTGTTGTTGTCCTGAAAACACTTCTGAACACACTTCTGCTGCTCTTACATAACTTGCACCACTATGCCACTTGCATACTTAGGTCAAACAGAACTACCTCAGCCATTTATTGGCCTGACTTTTGCACTATTATATTGACTGTCTAGTGTATGCACAATTGCACAATTTTAACCCAAATTTTGCTGCTCTTATTTCTTCATTGTATGTGCCTTCTTATTGTTACTTTTTATATTCTTTACTTGAATGTTATGTTTGTCTGTGGACCTAATTGGTAAAATATGTCTTGTCTCCACCGTGGGATAGTGGGAAACGTAATTTCGATCTCTCTGTATGTCTTGACATGTGAAGAAATTGACAATAAAGCAGACTTTGACTTTGACTTTAAAGCACAGCACAGCGCTAGCTCTGCTTAGCTCCGTCCAGCATAGCCCAGCTGCGGCTCTCTAATGAGTTGGCTGCAGCAGCAGTACAGTCGTGGGGGAGTGTTTGGACGACCAGCGCTAATTGGCCCAAGCACAACCCCATGAATGCAGTAACGCAGTCCAGAGGTGGAGAGATGATGGCTGTAGGGCAAGAGGGCTAGAAAGAGGAAGAGGAGGAGGAGGAAGAGGAAGGCATTGCTCTTTATGAGGCTACAGTTACAGAGAGAAGAGATGTGGTCCAATTCACAGGAAGCTCAACATTTATTTCTTAACAAGTATGTAATTGTATCTCTCCAAAGCTCAGACCTGTAAATAGGTTGTGTATTTCTCCAAAGCTCAGGCCTGTAAATAGGTTGTGCATCTCTCCAAAGCTCAGGCCTGTAAATCGGTTGTGTAAAAGGCTGCCGTGGGTTTGACCTGTGTCCCTTGATGCCTGTGCTTTGTTGCAGGCTAAGGAGTTCCTGAAGGAGCAGGCATGGAAGAACCACTTTCAGGAGTACGGCCAGGGCGTGTGCATGTACCGCACGGAGAAGACCAAGGACCTGGTGCTCAAAGGCATCCCCGAGAACATGAGAGGAGAACTGTGGCTGCTCTTCTCAGGTGAGCGACTCGTCCACTTTTAATCACACTCACAAGCTCTAATGGACACGGGTCACAGGTCACTTCAACTCCATCTCCATGTTTCCCATCTAAACACTGTCCTGTGCACTAAGATTCCTGTGTACCACATGGTCCTAAACATGCAGACACAGATGAAGAAAGCGACTCTCACATGTATGAGTAGCCTCATACTCAACAACGTGTACACTCGCACTTAGATACTCATATACAGTAGCCACCCAAATGCATACAAATCCTCAATGTATGCAAATATAAGCACCTAATAATACTTGACCTACATGTGTTTTTGCACTCGCATGTGTGTTTCTGGGCTCACATACTGTGCATACAGATCCACTCACAGAAAGACTGCACTTTCTTACGCTCACTAACATACAAACAGTCTGACCTACATTTCCAAGCCTGAGTTGAGGTCTGCACCTGAGGTTGGGGTCTACCTCAGAGTGTGTGCTGCAGGTGCAACTACCATTGTTGTTCTACACTAAGTCACGTTCATCATTCATGTCTGTATGTACACACACTCATTTGGTTCCCCAAGGGAAAGTGTTGATACCATTATTAAGTACAAGGGCTGCTGAGGTGATAGCCGAATGACCTTCAATTATGTGTTGAGTTTTAGATTAACTGTTGGTTGGTCAACATGAACCTTGTGGTGAGTGTGTTTTGTGCGACAGCGGACAGTTGGACACTACCAGAGTTGAGAAATGATGTGGTTATCAGGAGCCAGTGAGACTGTATGACGAGTGTGTGGTGGGTATTTTCCATATCGCATTGAATCAGAATTATTATGAGTAGTACAGAGAGTAGTTTATGATTCACAGGGACGCTACACTCAAACACCTCAAAACACATCTCTTCACTGAGGCCTTTGACCTCTAATTCCTCTTGAGCGACCTTGAGTTTCTAGAAAGGCGCATATAAAACCAATTCATTATTATTATTATTATTATTATTATTACACTGGCAGTTTGTGTGCATCTGAAGGTTGCCACGCAAATAGAAACCTTATTAAATATGCATCAACCTAGGATAAAAGCAGATACTCAGTAGCACAGAGAAGAGGTTACAGCCTGCTAATACATTTATTTAGCAGGGAATGATCGGTAGTTCCGAACATGTACAGTGGGTCCCAGTTAAAAATTGACACTTCATTCACGATCATGGTGAATGGTGAAATGTAAGTACAACTGCAGCCGCTTGGGGGCAGCATAGTCCGCTGTGGAGTTCCACGGTCGAACCAGACGGCGCATTCGACAGCAAGGGCTGTGATTGGCCGAGTTTTCAGTGCGTTTCTCTGTGTTTTTAGCAGCCCCTGCAACATGCTAGTCCACTGTAGCCTAAGCCTTGTACATAATGTTAAACATAGTTTTGGATTCAGTGGCAAGATTTCTTGATTGTACAGTGTCTGTCTCTCAGTAATGTTTTAAAATGAGAGCTTCGTCAGCTGGCAGTAGGCTACTTTGTCGGTAGTCATGAGAAGTTGGCTTGCTAACAGAACATAAATATGCTGCCCAGAAACCTTGTGAATAGTTCTGATTTTTTTACTACACTAACGAGGTTGAAATATAGACTTTGCCTACAGCATCTCCTTAACAGTAATGTTAACAAAATGACAGCATTCATATGACAAAGAAAAACGAATTCGGTCACTCAAGACTGTGCCACAGCAACCAGTGTAGGCTACAGTCCTACCCAATAGGCCTACTCGAAGCAGATAGCGTTGTCTGACGGTCGAGTGGGTTAATGCACGTATTTCCAGAACAGGTCTGCAACTTTCAGGTAGTTCTGAGTTCGAATCTAGGCAGGAGCAGAGCCATATAAAGGCCTAGGCCTATTGTTATAATTTTTTGCAAGGTGTTGCTCCTGGCAATACTTGTTTATAATACGTTTGGTGATTAATTGATAGCTGTTTTTGGGACACGTTAAACGTTCTTTATAATGAGCGCATCCGGGGAGTAAAACGACTGTTACGCGCTGTTACAACTGTAGGCTACAATGATTGCAATACAAAAATATGCGCGTGTTAGTTTAGTTAGTTTTGTGATGTTTTGCACTTTTGCCTCATGTGTTTTCAGGTTTGAGAGCTTTTTTGGCAAGATTGACCTTGGTTAGACTCTGCATATGTTATTTCTCCGTATGGAAAATAAAGTCAATTTTCGACACACGTCTGTTATTAGTTCAATAACAAGTGTTGCTTGTTAAAACATGTGACTAGTGAAACTCAAATGATTTTAGAAATATTTAGCCAAAGCCAAAAAGAGAAGGAGAGACGCCGGTGCAGCTCAGATGTCTTCTTAATTTTCTTTATTCTTTAGTAAAAGGTGCAGAACATTATTAAACTTTGACTAACGTTTCGATGTTCGTTAGTCAAAAACATCGACACATCGAAATGTTAGTCAAAGTTTAATAATGTTCTGCAGCTTTTACTGAAGAATAAAGAAAATTAAGAAGACATCTGAGCTGCACCGGCGTCTCTCCTCTCTAAAATATCTGTCCTGGCCTGGTTGCAACGGATTGTGGCCAAACGACAGAAGCGCGGAGAACCCTCCTTTGTCTTCCAAAAAGTGTTACTTTGTGCCCCGCGCTCCCCCACTGCTTGTGAAAGAAGGGGATGGGGGAGGGGGGCTTAACGTGAAAAAGCTTAATGTCACAAAACGGCAACGAGTCGTTTTAGGCTACAGGCCTTCATAATGGTAGGCTACAGGAAGTGGGGGGAGGGTATGGGATGACCAGAGCCGTCATCTATCGTCTTTCCAGGCACACAGCTCGTTATAAAGCCTATCGACTGCCTTAACAGATAGGCTTTGCTCTTGGGTTTGGCCTTACAGCGAACTCAATGCTCTTGTTGCTTGCAGTTTGTTAAATAAAGCGATGCAGATTACATGATTTATTTCTGATTAATTGCGTCTTTTGATGTATTTTGCAACATTTGCTTGTTAGGCTGGGCTACTGTCAATGTCCTGTACAGGTCAATGTTCAACAATTGCTGGTGTAGGCCTAGGCTATTAATCAATTAGGGACTGTTCGTTATTTATTTAATTAAGGGGCTACCGGAGGAGTTTTGGGAGCGTTAGTCAAAAAAGACGTGACCCTCCCTCGCCAGCAAGAATTTTTTCTATGACCCTCCAAAGTGATTGAGAAAAAACGCATGATCCTCCCCAGTCCCAACAATGTATTGATGCCTTAGGCTACTGGGTCAATTTGGGAGCTTGCATGCTACGACTCCTTCCTTGAAATGCCTTGAAAAGGCTGTCGTTTGCACAATTTCACAAATAATCACCGGGACCGAAACAAACCTGTCAACTTTTCCCGGGTTTATCGCGTATTTTAACTTTTTCCTCCCTGTCTTAGGAGGAGCTGCAGGGCCGTCGCAAGGGGATGCGAGGCCCTGTGCGAACTTGACAGATGCAAGGCCCTTTTCACTTACGTGCATGAAATCATGCGATAGCTTACTTTACACATAGCCAAGGCTACCGTCGGTGTATTTTAATAGTAGCCTAGTCTAATAAGCTACACCAGCTTGCCTTTAAGAGGGGAAATTCAATTGTATAGCCTATAACATTAGCTGAGTCACATATTTGGCCATATGGTGTTTATCATAGGCTACATCACGAAACCAAATAGTGTAACAAAGGCGAACACTTTAACAGGGGGAATTCATTGGGCATGAATCATTGTGCTGAACGGTATTTGTCAATGTGCAGAAACACACACGACATTCAAACTATTGATAAGATGTACTGGTCTGTATCTATAGGCTAACATTGGACAAATAAATGACACTGACTCGCCATATCCTGACTCAGGAAAAAAAACATTTTCTTGCTTTGCCGCAAACTCAGCAATGAAATCATAGGCCAGTTTGCAGGTAGCCTAACGTCTTTTTCATAGAAGGGAGAGCCCAGTCTCTCCTGTGACATGGAGGTGCGTAAATAGTTTTTAATAGCCTGTTCAACTTCGAAAAGCTTCGTTCACCCGATGCCAGTCACTGATCGCAATTTCAAAGTTCGGAAAGCTTCATCTTTTTAAGTTTTAAGTGCAGTGGCCCATATCTGCCCCCTTTGGAATTATATCTCGAGCCTATTATAAGGTCCAGTGCGTTATGTCCTGGGATTCGGATGTGCTCAAAAAGAAAAGAAAAAACACTTTTTATAGATGGTTATGAGGAGCAATGTGAGAGAGAAATTTGATGATCATTGATCGTTGTTTTGGGACGTTAAGCCTTTTCCATAGGCGTCAGTGAAGGAGATTGAAGAATGACCATTTTTTTTATACGAAAATATTTCTTAACTACAAAAACTCAGTGTCTAAAAACTCAGTGTCATTCAGACTCAACCCTCTTGTTGTTTTATTATCTTTTTCGTTGTCGTTTGAACGTTGGCAAGCAGGCATGTTGCGGTTGCAATTTAAGTGAAATTTCTACAGTAGGCCTACAACATGCTGTTAGGCTGGGCTACTGTCAATGTACTTGTACAGGTAAATGTTCAACAATTGCTGGTGTACAGGTTATATAATCAATTAGCTAAATCATTTGTCCAGCTGTTTAAACATTTTTTCGTGCTACATTCAAACACAAAAGGTGCTTTGATATATTTTTCGTTTGAACGTCGGCAAGCAGTCATGCTTTGGTTGCAATGAATGAGGATAATTGCTTTTTTTTTGCATTATTTTGAATATGACTCGCTCCAGTCTCAACAGCACGTACTTTTTCCACACGCTTAGTTCTAACACACATAGGCCTATCCCCTCTCGCTTTCTCTCTCTCCATCCCTGCACACGGTGCTTTCTTAAAGGAGCTGCACCATTTTACAACAATTGCATCTACATTTTCATATTAGAATGTTTTGTCAAGTGTAAGCTTAAACTACCGTGATCAATTTAAGTTCCCGTGCCCCCGCTGCATCATGGAAGCAGTAAGTCAGTCGCATCAAAAATAGTAGTGGCACCCAAGTGACACCTTGTGGTTGTTTGTGTCAACTGCAGTTTGTGCCATTTCTGCTGAGAAAATGGGGATCGTGATTCATGAAGGAACCCGTCCAAACTTAACGGGGACCCACTGTACCACTGACGTACTGTTAAACCAGTTTACTCACAAAAGTGTACATCCATTAGTCTTAGATGTCAGCTGTGATCAAGAGGAAGGATCTCACTTGTGTTCAATCCCAGAGGAAACTCAGGCGTTTAGAGTCAAGGCAGACTCCAGTACCCCAATCCCAATCATTTTGACTCGCCTAATATAATACTCATTTTTAGATAAAATGGGTCCAACTCTTTTCAACCTAAATGCATGCATGACTTTACTGTGTGGATACTAAGAAACTTAAGGATGAACAGATTCATTCATTTTGCTGTGTGACAAAAAATTGGCCTGGCTCTGTATGATAAGAAATGCATAATACTCTGCAGTACTTAGTACACACACACACAGTCACTAACACTCACACTCTCACTCTCTTTCTCACACACACACACACACACACTTCACCCATAAACACATACACAGACATCAACACAGACTTAAGCATATGGTAGTTTAGAGGCAAATAGAAAGCAGAACATCTAGAACTGAAACAATAACTGCACACCCAAGTCTCACAACCTAGTTACAAGTCATGTGGACAACATGGAAACCACACACTTTCTCCCTTCACACTCAACACGCCCACGTATTCCTACACATACCCACACACACAGCAGCATGTTTTAGATGCTGCTCATGCCACTGGCCTCATAACCTACTTTCTGTTTTCAAAAGTAGCACAGTTACTTCACTGTGCTGTCATTTTCAAGTCTTCTATCCTGATATTCTTAATGCAGTCTTTATCCTCCTCCCACACACGGTCAGATCGGTGCGTCCTGTAAGTGATCTTAGAGTTACGGCCCAGGGCCATGAGGAAGAGAAGGACACCTTTTGGTTGGTTGAGATGGTAAGACAAATGAAGGAGTAAATGAGATGTTCTTTTTGTCTTTATGCAGATAGGACAGTTGACAGGAAACGAGTTGAGAGGTTGAGTTAGGGTGACAGGAAACGAGTGGGAGACCACTGGTCGGAATTGAACCGTGGGCACTTGGAGCTGCATGTGGTCGGAATGCTGCCGCTGGCTACCCCTAGATGAGCTTTCCTTAAGAGGGACACCATTTTCTGTCTTATTCCTCCTCGGAGGGAATTCCACCAGGGTTTAGCGACAAGCGTCTGCACAGTCAGTCAGTTGCGCTGCAGAATGTGTGACCGCAAAGGTGATCTGTTGTTTGTTCCTTCACATCATTCGTTCATCATAGGAGGATGTGAGATGGTCATCCGCTACACTGGTGGATGGTGCCCAGGAGCATGACCTCCACTTCCTTCTTTGCACTCATAGTCACAGTTGCACCCATGTGCGTAAATCCTCCTTCCTGTTTTGCTCAGATGTGTTCCTTGAGTAAGCACTCTCATCCATCACATGCACTCACACACTCTTTTAGACTGTATTGGGTAGAGGTGCTCTCTTAGACAGTATTGCAGTGGTCCCCAAACTTTTTCTTCCGAGGGCCAGCTCACTATGCCTGGCTCCAAGAGAGGGCCAGAGACTCGGAGTAGTTCTATATCAGTAGCCATGAATAGCTTAGTGCTGTGAACAACTGCAGTCTACCTTAGTTGAATATTTTATTACATGTAATCATAGGCTATTGCAATTTAATACCATTGTTAGCTGTGTTTATATTGTCATCATGCCATATCAGTGTAAAATTAAATAATACTAATAAAAAAACGTTTGCATTCCCAAAAGTATTAGCAGGGAGTCCCAAAAGTATATTTTATTAAAAAAATGTGTGAACTCTGAATTCTGTGTCTTTGCATACACAGCTCAAGTTGTGAATATCCTACAAATAATTTAAAGTTCTCAAACTATGAGAATTTTATTAAGTGCTGAAGTGGTCTGAAATGACCACCATTCTAACTTTCAGTCACCTGATGAGAACTTTGTGAACTCTTTGTATGAACATTTGAAGAGTGAATAAAAAATATATTTAAATAATTATCCCAGAAAGTCCCAGAAATATGACTTGAATAGAAGTTAGTTAGTTATTAACAATTAATTGATACATTTTTAAAATACTGAGCACTAATGCAGTCAGCATAGGCCTCTTACATTGTTTGCAGGTAGGCCTACATTTCATTCCGTTTTCGATGGCAAACGCAAAACAGCGCCAAAACAACCACCGGTGGACAAAAATAGTATTACATGTGTACTGTTAAGACTCGCCATAGAGAATGAATGGGGGAAATTGCGGAGGTTTTAGTTTGACGATGTTGTACTCCCGTGCGGGCCGGATGATGTATACTGCGGACATGTTTTGGGGGGCCACCCAAAATGAGGTGGCGGGCCGTAGTTTGGGGACCACTGCAGTATTGGGTAGAGGTGCTCTATAAGACTATATTGGGTAGAGGTGCTTTATAAGACTATATTAGGTAGAGGTGCTCTCTAAGACTGTATTGGGTAGAGGTGCTCTTTTAGACGGTATTGGGTAGGGCTGTTCTTTTAGACTATATTGGGTAGAGGTGCTTTATAAGACTATATTAGGTAGAGGTGCTCTCTAAGACTATTGGGTAGAGGTGCTCTTTTAGACGGTATTGGGTAGGGCTGTTCTTTTAGACAGTATTGGGTAGAGGTGCTTTATAAGACTATATTAGGTAGAGGTGCTCTCTAAGACTATTGGGTAGGGCTGTTCTTTTAGACAGTATTGGGTAGAGGTGCTCTTTTAGACAGTATTGGGTAGAGGTGCTCTTTTAGACAGTATTGGGTAGAGGTGCTCTTTTAGACGGTATTGGGTAGGGCTGTTCTTTTAGACTATATTGGGTAGAGGTGCTTTATAAGACTATATTAGGTAGAGGTGCTCTCTAAGACTATTGGGTAGGGCTGTTCTTTTAGACAGTATTGGGTAGAGGTGCTCTTTTAGACGGTATTGGGTAGGGCTGTTCTTTTAGACTATATTGGGTAGAGGTGCTTTATAAGACTATATTAGGTAGAGGTGCTCTCTAAGACTGTATTGGGTAGAGGTGCTCTTTTAGACAGTATTGGGTAGAGGTGCTCTTTTAGACAGTATTGGGTAGAGGTGCTCTTTTAGACAGTATTGGGTAGAGGTGCTCTTTTAGACAGTATTGGGTAGAGGTGCTCTTTTCTCCTTCCCTTTGCTTTT